>NC_059336.1:56796665-56874165 GCF_018350155.1 Leopardus geoffroyi
AGAAACAGCAGATAGAGACAAGGAAATCTGCTGATGGTGTACTTCCATATGGATTTCAAATGCCAGCAAAGGGAATCTCCTCCATCTGAGTGTATAATAAACTAGCACAAATTTGATTAGACTCCTTGACCCTTATATCAACCAAGAATCAGACACAGTCAGCAAGTTGTGCACCAAAGTCAGTGTATGCGTTCAGCCTTCAGCATAGACCATCACTCCCCAGGCCCCTGCAGCCTGCATCATGCTTTTCTAATGCTTTGGCTCTCATCCTCATCTCAGAATTTATTACGGACCTCCTGGAGACCCATCTGTATAGTTTTCTTTGTGAATCTTGCCTTGAATAAAAACTCTTTACCTACTTTCTAGAAGAGTCCAAAATTGAAAGAAAAACACATGTTTTCTGGAAACAAATGGTCAATGGATTGGTGTGAGTTTTGTTCAGATGTGGGCTGGGTTTAAGGTCAGTCAGTACTGGCTGCAGATGAGGAGGGTCCTGGATGACCTTTAGGAGGCCCTAGCACATGTGAATGACAGGCTATCTCAACATCTTTAAATCATCGGTTATACCATCGTCAAGGTCTGCCTTTTGCCTGAAAGTCCTCTCTCCTAGATTCCCAATATAAAACTATGCATTCCGCAACTCGTGTCTTTCCCGGTGGTCTTAGGGCTCCTTCTCTGCTGTTGACCAGATGATCTCAATTTCATTTCCAGGATACCTTCAAGAGCACAGTGCCCTCCATTCCTTCCAGATTTCCAAAGTTGTCCGTGTCTCTTTCCCCTTCCTCCCTCCTTCCCAAATTCTTCTTTTTAGACTCCTCTGTTTTAAATAAAATTAACAGGAAATGCGTTTAGTTGAGTGGAACCACATGCATGGTAGAGTCAGACTACCCTGGTTCTACTTAGAATAAGTCCCTCATCACACCGCCTTGTTGTCTCCTTGCAGCTGGGTAGCTGTGGAGACTCCTCTCACAGCTAGACCTTGCAGACACTGCCGGAGCTGGGGAACAGAGCATCACCTGCTTGGGAGGACTGGGGTCCCGATTTTCTGTTGGTATTTGGTGGAGACAGAGTACCACTGTTAGACCAAGCCTTTGTCTAGGGGGAATAGGCTTTTCTTGGACCATTTTTTTAGACCATGCGTGTTGGTGGTTCTGGTTCGCAGGTCCCAAGGTTGCCTGTCCAGGACATGTGGAGGCAACCCAGGGAACTTCCTCCCCTTTGTTCTTCAAATCTGAAGGTCTCTAAACAGTCCACCTTCTTTCTGCCCTTCAGAGGCTTCCTTTGCTGGTTTGCTGTGTTACGTCCAGCGTCGTAGTTATCAGAGCAAGGACTGAGGGGAACAAAGTTAACCCATCTTGGGGTAACTTGCTATATTGCTATATCCATTTTTTCACAATAGTTTTTTTTTTTTTTGTCCCACTATGTTTGAATTATTGTGTTAGTTGTTTTGCTTTTAATAAACCTGTACTGATTCCCAAAAATGTGCTGGGGCCATTCATTCAAGTAAATCAAATATAATCCTGTATCTTTTGTGCAAGACTAAATTCCGAAACCGTCATCTTTTCTGCTTTCTTCTTCCTTGTCATTTTGCATTTTTTTCTTCCTCCTGTAGCCTTTTAGGGCTACTTGTCTTCAGCACTATTTCCACTGATCATCCATTTCAATTCTCACCTAAAATCCCAACTTCGAGGTGGTTAAACATCCAACTCTTGAATTCGGCTCAGGTCACAATCAGGTCGTGAGATTGAGCCCCGCATCTGGCTGCACGCTGAGTGAGAAGCCTGCTTGGGATTCTCTCTCTCCTTCTTTCTCTTCCCCTCCCCCACCAGCACTTTTTCTAAATAAATAAACATTTTTTTTTCAAACTCTCCACTTCTGGGGCGCCTGGGTGGCTCAGTCTGTTAAGCGGCCGACTTCGGCTCAGGTCATGATCTCGCGGTCCGTGAGTTCAAGCCCCATGTCGGGCTCTGTGCTGACAGCTCAGAGCCTGGAGCCTGTTTCAGATTCTGTGTCTCCCTCTCTCTCTGACCCTCCCCCGTTCATGCTCTGTCTCTCTCTGTCTCAAGAATAAATAAACGTTAAAAAAAATAAAAAAATAAATTAAAAAAAAATAAAACTCCCCACTTCTTATTTTTAAATAAAACTTAATATCTACTAATCTATTGGTGTTGCCAGTGAAGTTTATTGGCATCGTGGCCACATACTACTCTCAGTTACAGAAGCAAGCAAAGTGCTATTTTTATGAATATTGTGAATATCCAACTTCCTAGACCAACTAGATGAAGGAAACCACACTCAGTAAGTGTTTACTCTATACCATGGAGTCTATTTGGTGTTGTTGGTTTACGTCTTCCCACATAGAAGGATCCTTCAGTTAATAAGAAAGTTGAACCTCTGCCATTGGCTGCTATGAAAAACAGAAGTTAATTTTCATCTCCTTGCTGTACGTAATGAGAACAGCCAGATATCATGAAGACCCTCTATGCTTTACGACTTATGGACTTTGTGCTCCAAGATTTACAGTAGACAGTATCTCAGGCTGAGTGCAGTCTCTCAAAGTACTATTTGAAAATGAAAAAGTGTGACCCAGCAGCTGATTTTCCTTGGTTGGTAAAACGCTAAAAGGCATGAGCTTTTTTAATTCAGCAAATGCATTTGCAATTTTAGTATGATAGAAAAATAGATCTGTGTCTATTATTTTTAATATACAGATACCCACACATGATTTTGTTTTTATGTAACCAATTTGGAAAAAAAAAAAAAACCACACAAACTACTCACATAAGCACAACACAAATAGGCACTACTGTAATTTGGCAAACTTCACAATTAAAGTACATTTTCAGTGTCTGACTTTTGTACCAGACAAGTTACCTATAAGCCAAACCCATTAAAAAGGCTTTAGAAGACATAACGCTTAAAAGTCATAAAAATGAAGACGCAGTAAATATTACTACAGATCTGTCCAATAACACAGCAAAAATAGCAATTCTTATAAAACAGAAACTATAGAAGGTACACAGAGAAAAACACCTTAATCATAAGAAACTCAACTTAATGAACTAAAAACTTAAAAAGGATGCAGAACTGAGAAATATAATGAAAGCTGCCTATATGAGCTTCACATGTAAATTTAAATATTCCAAAAGCCCAGATAAAAAAATGAAAAAAAAAATACAAGAGAATTTAACTTTAAATTTCATTCAGCACAGTATATCCAAAGTATTTTCAATATGTAATCAATTTAAAGACTTATTGGTAACATATTTTTATTTGTTTGTTCATATTAAGTCTTTAAAATCTGGCTGGTATTTTATACTTACATCAGATCTCCATGTGGACAAACCACATTTCAAGTACTCAACAACCACATGAACTAAGCTTCATAACCAATAAAATAAATCATATATATGCATTCATATATGTAAACTCTGAATCCTGATAATGGGGAACATACCTTCTCTTCAAGTGTCCATGGAGCATTCGTGAATTAAACTATCCGATAGACCATAAAGACAGTGTCAATAATGTTTGAGAAACAGAAATAATAAGGTGAAGTAAAAACAATAAAAATGGCACAGTCTGATCCCAATGCCATGAAAATAAAAATCAGTAACAGTTACCAACACATGCATGCGCTCCCCCACACGCACACACTTCTCTTTACCTAGAAAAAAATGAGAACTTAAAAAAAGAATAAGACTTATTATTGAAGATCTCTTAGACCAAAGAGGAAATGGAAATAAAAACAGAGGACAGAGAACAATAAAAATATTTCACATTGGAGTTCACGGACCACAAGTAACAGAGGACTCAGGCAGTCCAGAGCACTGACTGTTTGGTATAATAAAAATGAGAATAAATGGAATAAGCTTCTTACTCAAAAATCTAGGAACAGGACAAACTAAAACAAAGGAAACCAGAAGGAAATAAGACATAATGAAGTAATTAATGAGAAATTATTGAAAACATGGTGGAAATCATTGAATGTGACCAAATGCTGGTCCTTTGAAAGATCAATGAATCAGCCAAATAGCTAGCTACTTAATCCATACAGGAGAGAAAGCACAAATACATATCAAGGAGGAAATAATATTTTTAACAAGTGAAATTTCAAAAAACTAAACAAAACAGCAACAAAAATAAATGCAATTTCAAATACACAAATATATAAGAAGCTGTTCTGTATACATCTACTCAAATGAATTTGAAAACCTGGGTGAAAGGGATAAGTTTCTTGGAAACTATAATTTAACAAAACATCCCTAGTAGAAATAAGACGTCTAAGCTGATCAATACTCACAGAAGGAAAAAAAAAAAAAAAAAAAAAAAAAACAACCTAAAAGCAAAATCCTTATGAGAAGTTGAGATTTCATACAGAAAGTTTACCAAATCTGTAAAGACCAAATGATGTAATATTGCTTAAAATATTCCAGAATATAGAAAAAATGTCTATTATTTCAGTGGATTGTTGATAACAAAGACTAAAGATGTTGCAAAATCTGACAAAGATCAAGTAATAAAGAACAGGGCAAAACAATCTCACTTAAGAACAGTAATAACACATTTTAGGAGCTCCTTCCCCAAAAGGCAAAAGCAAAAGGCAATGATAAAGTATTGGGTTTTAAAAAGGGTGAATAACCCTAATAAATGAAAAATCTGCTAAAATTGACAAGATCAAAGCCAACAACTCCCTGGGAAAATAATAAGAGATATGAGAAGATGAGTCAAAGGAAAAGTAATACAAATGACATGTGAACTCTGAATGCATGCTCAGCTTCATTTATAAGAAAAGAAACGTAACTCTACAGACGTGGAGGAGTCTGATAACTTACTCCAATGTCAAGGCTGGGGAGAATGCTTATTTCTCCTACATTACCAGCAAAAATGCAAAATGGTCCAACCCCTGTGGAGAATTTGGCAGTGTGTAACAATGTTAAATATACACTTTGTGATTCGGCAATCCTGCTTCTAGGATTCAATCCCAAAAATACATCTGCAAAAATAAACTGGAACAAATGTAGAATTTTATTAAATGTGGCATTATTTTTATTAACAAAAGATTACCAATTCAAATGTCCATCCATGGGGCTGGTTGAATAAACTGTGGTATATTTACCCATGGGAATATTATGCAGCTAAAGAAAGGAATAAAGAGATTTGCATACACTGATATGGAATGCATATACTGATTTGCAGAATATATTCTAAAGTAAAAAAAAAAAGGCAAGAAATAGAAAATGTATATATTTCCCCATCTTCTGTGTAAGAAGGGGGAAAAATATATATACTGAATTTTTTAAAGATTTTTTTTAATGGTTATTTTTATTTTTGAGAGAGAGCATAAATGGGGGAGGGACAGAGAGAGAAGGAGACAGAATCCGAAGCAGGCTCCAGGCTCTGAGCTGTCAGCACAGAGCCTGACCCAGGGCTGGAACTTACAAACCGTGAGATCATGACCTGAGTCGAAGTCAGACACTCAACCGACTGAGCCACCCAGGCGCCCTTCTACTGAATTTTTATTAAAAATATTGAATTGTATATAAGGAAATGATATATTTCATGAGATAAACATGAGATAAACGGGCATCATATGGCTACTGATATGATATAGTATGCAGTCCATGGCACCAACTGTAGAGCATTCTTCTTCCCCTATCAGAGCATATTTTTTAATTTCATTCTAATAGAGCCTTAGATCTAACTTCTAATTCCCTGATATTTCCGGGCTGCAAGAAAAAGTTAAAGGCTTCCATGAAGTAGCAGTTAGCCAAATCTAGAATGCAACATCTTTCTACAGTATAGTGAACCTGATCTCTTCAAGCCAATGATATGAAAACAGATTAATAATAAGGAAAGAGGGGAGCACTTGGATGGCTCAGTCGGTTAAACAAATGACTCTTGGGCGCCTGGGTGGCGCAGTCGGTTAAGCGTCCAACTTCAGCCAGGTCACGATCTCGCGGTCCGTGAGTTCGAGCCCCGCGTCGGGCTCTGGGCTGATGGCTCAGAGCCTGGAGCCTGTTTCCGATTCTGTGTCTCCCTCTCTCTCTGCCCCTCCCCCGTTCATGCTCTGTCTCTGTCCCAAAAATAAATAAACGTTGAAAAAAAAATTAAAAAAAAAAACAAAAAAAAACAAATGACTCTTGATCTTGTGGCTCAGGTCATAATCTTGTGGTTCATGGCTTTGAGCTCTACGTTGGACTCTTTGCTGACAGTGTGAAGCCTGCTTGGGATTCTTTCTCTCCCATTCTTTCTCTACCCCTCTCCCCCTCAAAATAAATAAATAAGCTTAAAAAATATATAGGTATTTGGGGCGCCTGGGTGGCTCAGCTGGGTAAACGTCAGACCCTTGATTTCCGCTCAGGTAATGATTTCACGGGTTGGTGAGACTGAGCCCTGCATTGGGCTGTGGGTTGACAGCTCAGAGCCTGCTTGGCATTTTCTCTCTCACTCTCTCTCCCCTTCTCTACTCACTCTGTGTCTCAAAATAAATAAGCTTAAAAATAATAATAATAATAATAATAATAATAATAATAATAACGATAAGGAAGGGGATAATATTCTACTTAAAAGTTATTTAAAAATAACTTATGAGATTCCATTGGTTCCACTCAAGAGTGGATCAGAAAGTATGTTAGAATGATTCTTTATTTTGTTAGATGTGCTAGTGGCCTCAGAGTTATAAAATAAAATAGTGTTTTTTGTGACGTGCACACTGGAGTTCTGGGTGGGGGTGGTTGAAATAATGTGATAGCTGGGCTTTCCTTTTAAAGCAAACAAGAACCAAACATAGCACATATTTTTTTTACGACTGTTAGGTGTGGTGACAGGTAGATGGTGGTTCTTCACATTTTTAATATTCGTTTCTGTGTAAGGATTTTCCTAACAGGAATGAAAGAAAATTGAAAGGAAAAAGTTGTCGGAGAAACCAGTTTGACGGCCATATTAAGCCGCCAAACAACTAGACCAGAAAACAGTAATGGCATAGAAAAATAAGTTTGTCCTCAAGCTTGCAGGTCTGGAGTAAGCTGGGACAGTCCCACAAGTTTTATCCTGGGCCTGGGAGGGCATGGCAGGAATGTGCTGGATGGGACACGTTCTTCTCAGACGGACGACAGAAGGTCTAGCAAAAGCAAAGCAACGCACACAATGCCTCCTTGGCTCTGGCTCAGAATTGGAACTGCCACCTCCCCCACATCCTATTGGCCAACCAAGATGCGTGTCCAAAAGCCCGACCAACATCCCTAGGGCAGGGACATTTACTGCTCCCAGAGAAGTTTGGGCAAAGATGCGACTGCCGGTGGGGGAAGGGAGACAACTCATTGATCAACAACCTACCACAGGGAATGAGGTTCCGAGTTGGATTTAACGCATGCCTTTCAGCTGGAGTGTAGAAGCAGGATAGACAGTTAAATAGAGGAGTCCGGATTTCGAGGAAGAGCTTGGAATGGAGATGGAATTTTTAATATCAATTTACTATTGCTTTCCCTGAATTGCCTTGATAGTTTGGTATTAAATATTAAGAAAGCATATTGACACGACTAATTGTGGATATTTTCCAAATCTTGATTAGAAATGTGTAAAGAGGTTTATATAAAATAGCAGAATTCAGATAAAATACAAATAGATTTGCAAATAATTTTTCAAGGCTAAGTGATTCTGCTACATGATTTTAATCCTAGTTTACCTTTCTGATTTGCCGAAATAATGACATGGCAATCCCCAAAATATTAGGGAATCTAATTCCACAAGACCTAAGGTACCACCTTGTCCTAACTCCCGCTCACTTCAGGGATTCCTCTGACAACATCTGTGCAAATGGTCACCCAGACTTGCTTGTCTTCTTTCAGTGAAGGAAACCGTGTTCTTTTACAGGCTGCCTCGTTTACTCTTTGGATGATTTCCAGGGCCACCAAACTTCCACCGACACTTTGGTTCGATATTTACCAGAATGATGGCCTCACTAAGCTTCAGTTGCCTCAGCTGGGAACCGCAATACCCAGCTCATCCCCTCCCTTTGTGGACAGTGAAGAGAATTGCTCCCCCTACAGGCATAGCGGATCTCTCCAATATTCCTGGACACCTTAAGAATTGCTGATTATGATTTCAACATCATAGCACAAAGGTTTTTCAGTAGGCTGAGATATTCTTTATCTGGGACTAAGGAAGCCATTTGCCAACTTGTCTGCAGATTGGAATCACCCGGATAAAATAGGAAGCCGGGGCCCCACCCCCAGACCGATCTGGTACATGTATCCTTGGTAGGTCCTAGGTCCTGGTCCTTAAAAATATGAGATCTGGAGATGGCTTCTGGAGTCAAAGCAGCTGGCTTGATGCACCCACACTGTGGTTCACTGGTTCTCAAAACTCAGGGGCCGTCAGAGTCATACTGGGAACTCACGAGACATTTTGCTCGTCCCGGCCCTCAGAGTTTGTGATCCAGTAGGCTCCAGGTGGAGTCCGCCGATCTGCAGTTCTAAAAAGCGCCCAGGCGATTTTGACGCCGTGCATTTGGAGACCACGTGTTGAAGATGCCTTTCTACTCGTCGGCTCCTTTGGACCTCCGTGACTGTGTTTCGTTTGCCCGTTGCTGCTTCTGCCCTCCCCGCCCTTCTATGTGTCCACGGCGGTGGTTCTCAAACCTGGGTTCTAAAGCGCTCGGATGATTCTGCTGCAAGAGGAAGCTTGAGAAGCGCCAGTCCCTGCATTCAGTCTGCTGCCACCGGACTCGGCCTCACTCTCCCTCGCCAACGTTTACAAGCTCTGAGATCTCCGTTCCTCAAAGAGATAGTTGAAAAAAAGAAAGCGGATCTGGCCCTGAGAGCACAGGCCCCGGGTTACCACGTTTCTACGCTGTCTATGGCTGAAACCTTATACAAACAACCTTCCTTCGGTTTAGGATTGTGGAATCCACAAGGGTCACATTGGCAATAATATACCCCGCAACTACCACGGCAGCGAACATCTGGTATGTAATTTTACATAAACACATTCTACTTTGATGAAACGTAAGCCTATGAAATTTAAACAAAATGGTGTTAGGGCCGAATCCCAAAAGAAAAAGAAAGGCATCTGGGGTTCTGTTTTCCCTTTTTTTGAATCCCAGGTGCACATTAAAGCACACACACTTGTGTAATTTGGCTCAAGTGCCGGTTTTCCTGTCTAATGACATTAGACCGACTACATCAAAATAACCACAGGCCTCAAGCGGAGTTCAGCAAAGCCCCGTCCTTCCAACAGGGGGGGAAAGGAAGGAACTTGCTTAGGTAGCCAGTAATAGGCTCACCAACCGCCCCCCCCCCCCCCCCCCCCCGTCACCTTCAACTTGGTATCAGTGAAAATGTTGAAGGAAAGCACTGTTTTCTGCTTTGAATTGAATTACTTGCTTAGGCGCTCGATTCGGGAACCTGGTTCGGGCGGATGCCTGTATCACAGACGCTGTAGAGAACCAGAAGCCAAAAAGGTACGTTTCACCTTCTCTTTGTAAAGTAATCGAAAAAAAAAAAAAAAAAAGCGGGGGGAGAGGAAAAAGATGGACACGGCCATTCTTTCCAACGCCAACAGTATCTTGTCTGGAATGAGGAAGTTAGGTTTTTAGGTTCGTTAAAATGCACTTTCTCTCCCTAAAATATGTTCTTCTCAACTATAAAGTCTCCACTGAGGAAGGAAATCAGAATCATTAAAAAACGAGAACTCAAACTAGTTTCGTGAACTAAAAGGAAGGCCGCCAACAGTCGTAGTGATTGTACTTTTCCGTACTATACCTTTAAGGACATATTGAAATAGCTGTGCTGTACCCTCAATCAATATGCCACCCCACCTCTGTGAACCCAGCAAAATTCCGTGAAGGCCCTCCCGGGGCCTCCCATTTCTACTCTATCAGTGGGCTTGGGATCCTCTAGGGATCGTGAAGCTCATCCCTCTGGATTCACGTGCTTTTCTTCTGGAGTGGTTTTGCCCATGTGCTCCATCACTGAGATTGTCCCACCCTCAAGGTTGTTTGCTCAATCGTGCAACATTTTCCCTCTGGATTTGCTACAGACACCCCCACCTCAGTGGGTCCAAAATAAAACTCAATGTCTTTGTCTGCCTTCTCCCCGCAGACTCCACATCCGCCATGCTGTATCTCAAGCACTCACTCCCATGATCATTCCTGGCTCCCTCCTCTCACTTCTTTTCCATATATCATACATTTATGACCACCTGTTCTTATTCCTCCTACTTCAGAATTGCTGGGTGAGTCTGCCCATCATGTCAACTCTCTAACATCCTGCCTACACTGCTGTAGTATCGTATTTTTCTGCCAATATTTCTTCATTCTAACCCATGCCTTACGGTGTCTTTTCCACCTTAAAATGCATCATGCCTTGATTGTTTCTCTTTTCAATTCTTCCACCGGAGTCACGATAGTTTATAGAACGGGGCCTAGTCGCATCGCATATGAGGCAAAACATTCTACTTTGTGTTTGGCTTCGTCTCTAGCTAGTTTATGCTCCAGCTGCTTGCACTTCATACCGTTGTCAGCATGTGCCGCTCCTCGCCATGACTCTCTGTGCTTGCCAGACTCTGTCCTACCTCCCTTCTCTGTTGGCCTCCTCCTTCCTCCCCTTTCGCCTGAAGCTCAGCCAGTAGCTTATCTCAGCTGCCTTTTTTGACTCACCCAGAATAGGACATGTTTTTGTCTATGCTAGCACTTTGTACACTGTATAGTTTTTAAGTATATTTATTTATTTTGAGATAGAAAGAGAGAGAGAGCCAGGGGAGGGGGCAGAGAGAGAGAGAGGGAGAGAGAGAGAATCCCAAGCAGGCTCCACTCAATCAGCACAGAGCCCATTGCGGGGCTTGAACTCACCAACGGCAAGATCATGACCTGAACCCAAACCAAGAGTCAGGCGCTTAACCAACTGAGCCACCCAGGCACCCCTGCACCACTATATTTTGAGGCTCTGTGTCAGAAACAGTTCTAGTGCTTAGCATATTGAGTTTTCCTTTACCTCTTTGGACATGTGGGAAGATGGTAAAGCTCTACCGTCTTGCAGTTATTAGAACCATATGAGCAGATTTAGCAAGAGGAGGTGAGCAAAAGCGTTAAGGGTCATTGGAGCACATAGACACATTTGAATGCTCCCTTCTTCTGCTGCCGTGACCAAGGAGGCCTTGTGTTATTGATGGGGTAGCTGCAAGAAGGTGGTACCTCTGTTAGTCTGGGTTCCTATGTGTCTCTAGGGAACAGAACTTCTTTGCCAAGCCATAATAAACTTTGCACTATTTTAGTCTTCTCTAGCTAGATAACAAAAAGAGCTCAAAATGTAAGAGATTAAAACAACAGCACTTTATAATTCTCCAGGGACTTTCTCCCAACAGATTTGTGTAGACTTCCTTACGACAAAATGGTTGCATTCCCAGAGAGCAAAGGCAGAGTCTTCCAGACCTCCTGACAACTACATCTGGACCCAGTGTATGGTGTTGGTCAAAGCAAGTGCCAAGACCAGCCCATATTCTAGGGAAGGAGAAAAGGGAGGGGAAAGATGATGGGGATTCGTCATGGATATCCAGGGAAAGGAGGGGTTGCCGCTGGTCTTTGGAGACTAACTTCCACGTTGGGTTAAGTCACTGGGATTTCGGGGCTATTTGTTACCACAGCAGATGCTAACTTTTCCTGGCTAGTACATTCTGCTTGTATGTGTGTCTTATAGAATAATCTGTAGCTTTTTTTATGGTAAAGAGAGCCATAAAAGTCATATCTTACCTAACTTACATCCACGGTTCCCAAAATGATGTTTAAATCATAGTCAGCAACCCATTAGAAGCTTGAGTAAATGAGTGAAGGTTTAGCTTACAGCAACAAGACGACCAGAGCTTGAGAACAAGAAATGAAGAGTAGAGAGGTCAGAACATGATGTCGGGGTAACACAGTATGATGAATGATACCATACATGTTGCCTCTTGCCTAGTACATTGCCTGTAACCAAAATAGATTCATATATGCTACCCCTTTATCCTCTAAGACTTTCTATGGGTTATGAAAAAATTGGATACCATTACAATAATTTTGCAAATCAAACACTTGAGTCACAGAAAAGTGGCAAGAATGTTCAAGATCAAATAACTGGAGAGTTGCAGAATGTTAGCCCTCTGACTTGGATTTCAGTCCTCTATTCATACGTGACTATATTATTATGCTGGAATTTGGGAAATTGTTTGAAAGTGAAAATAAAAGAAATGAATATGTAAGGAGAGTGCAGGTCAAGGCAAAGATTTAATGGAGGATAAACATATTCAGGGGAAGATAGCTTTCTGCTGTCGAGAAAAACGTGGATGGGTTATAGATACAATAGATACTTTAATTAGTTGAAATGGATAAGTGTGTTCAAGAAGAGTGTACAAAAATGAAAAACACTCAGTAGAAGCTGTCCAGATATACAGTCTGTCTATGCACAAAAAGCAAGTGACATAGATCACAAATCTTCTGTGCTAAATAAGCATTTACAAAAGAGCAGTGTATATATTTTCAAAGAAATAATTCAGACACAATTTTTTTTTTAAATAGGCCTTTGGTCAGAAATCTTTCTTTCAAGCTTTATTTAAAGCTGTGTTCTCCTCCCTGGAAGATAAGTCTCTTTAACTATCCTTTCCCTCTATTTTTTTTTTAAGTTTATTTATTTTGAGAGAGGGAGAGAGAGATCAGGAGGGGCAGAGAGAGAGGGAGAGGGAGAGAATTCCAAGCAGGCTTTGCACTGTCAGCACAGAGCCCAGCACAGGGTTCAAACCCACAAACTGTGAGATCATGACCTAATCCGAATCCAAGAGTGGGGATGCTTAATCAACTGAGCTACCCAGGTGCCCCCTCCCTTTTATTATTATTTTCAGGACAGCCACCCTCTGGAGCGCGTACCTTCCTACTTCAGAGATAACTCCACCAGTAGATGGATGTCTCTGGTAAAGCCCTAAGTCTTGATATGCGTCCTTTTTTACCTGCTAAGCCCACCCTTCTTATATCCTGTAGCTGGAACTTGGGTGGTTCCACACTTGGGTGTGAAAGTCCTGGGCGTGCAGGGAGGGAGAACCCACGGGGAGAGGGAACATATCTCTTCGCAGCCCCCTGCTGTGCTTCATTGGCTCATCCTTTCTCGATAATGCCCCCCTCTCATATCTTCCACCCCCTACATAGACCAACCTTCCACAGCAGGCAACGGATCCCCTTTCCTCCACATCAGAAATTCTGGGGCTCCAAATCCTCGCCTCTAGACCATTACTGATACTGCTTATGAACTTGTACTTCACTGTACATGGTGGTTGTTTGTAGAGCTATCCTGTTCTCAGTGCTCAAACAAAAACAAAAGGTTGCAATGAACTAGGGCAGAAGTCCTCAAACATTTTGTTCTCAGCACACCTTTAAATTCTTAAAAATCGTTGAGGACTCCAGGGAGCTTCCATGCTTATGGATTATACTGTTGATATTTAACACGTTGGAAATTAAAACTAAGACTTTTAAACCATTTGTCAATTCAGTCAAAATAACAGTAAAGTTTCTAATACATGTTTCCATAAGGAAGAAAAATTTTAAAGTAGCTATAGATTTCAAAATGAAAATAACGAAGTGAATTGTGTTGTTTTACATTTTTACAAATATATTTAATGTCTGGCATCAAGGAACACAAGTGTATTGTCATACCTGCTTCTGCATTCAGTTCCGTTGTGATATGCAAGGTTTTGGTCAGAAGTTTATGAGGAAAATCCAGTTTATACAGTTATTAAAAGGTGGTAGCTATGGACTCCCTGAACTGATATCATAGATTCTCAGAGGTTCTTATGAGAAATAGTGTGTGTGTGTGTGTGTGTGTGTGTGTGTGTGTGAGAGAGAGAGAGAGAGAGAGATTCAGGTATTTATAGACAATTTAGGGATTGTAGTTAAAACCTATTAAATGATGAATAAGCAATATATAATACCTTGACGTTTTAAATTTTGGGATACAGCCAGAATTTTCAGGAAAGAGTGATCTCTAGGAATTGAAGAAATCAGATGAAATTTCTTGCAATAGAAGAAATGTAGCTGTCTATTAGAGCTCAGATAGGACTTGGATTATCAACGGAGGAGTTTGGGACTTCCAACCAGGGAATAACGTGACAAAAAGGTACACATAGATTTTCACAGTTCCAAAGGCAGAAAAACGTGTCTGCCTTCTGATATCTAGAAATCCTTATGTGATCCACCATCCAATTGCTATTCAGGTATTCAGTTGTTTACATCACAACACAGTCATGTAAATGTTCTGCCCTTGTGTTGTGAGGGAGCACTGGTAGTTGGGTTATTGGGTAGTTGTATCCACAATGGAAGATCTGGTTACTTCTTGCCTCCATACTGGGCTCAGGGAGGGAGGGGGCTGTGATATCTGAGAGACCACCAGCTCCTCCTCAAGCTGCACACATCTGGCGACCTGGGAGCGTTCTGTGAGAGCCAAGCATGAATGGATTAATTCCAAAACCCCAGCTCAACAAACAAGTCCTAACCTTGTTATCAGCCCCTCTCTAGCTCCCAAACCAAGCCTCCACCCTCCGTGAACTTCCCAAGAGTGGTAATTTCTATAAAAAGGACGTTTCAAGTAATTTCTAAAATTCAAGTCAAACGATAGGCATCCAAAGAAAAATAAAAGGCAAATTGTGCCATTTAATAACTTATTTTCTTGGCCACTAGAATAATAATACGGAGACAATTTATTCCTATCTGCCCTTAGATATGGTGAGGGCTCTCCTTGGTTGAAAGTGCTCTGCTTACCCACTAAGATACAAGCCCAGTCTCCTGTGGCCTAGAATAAGACAAGCTGACTCCCGTGGTTGTCCCACAGCACAGAGGAACTTTTTGCTCCAGAGAACATGCTGAGACTGGAGTGGAGGGCTCTTGCAGGGAGTTCCCAGTGGTAGAGGAGCGTGGGAAGAAAGGACTTATTAATCAATCCTTCCAGGTCGATAGTGGATGAACCATGGCTTATGCCGACTCACAGGTTAAAGAAAAGCCGGACCTGTTGGCTACATTCAGGTGAAGAATGGATATGTTTGGCAATTTACCATTACTTAACTGCCTTTAAAAGCATCTTTGCCTTTTACCCACAGAGCACACGTGTGAAGGAGACAAAACAAACATTATTTCTTAGTTCACATAGAGGACACCGAAATCTAGAGAGAATTCAGCCTTGTAAGAACGATCTAACTATTTTCTTAATTCTTTCAAGGATGGTCGTAGCTGGTACCACTCTAGAGAGAAGTTCCTTCACTACAAATGATGGAATCTTAAAGGTGTTCAGGGCTTAATTTTCTTGCTCTATGTTTGAGAAGGGCTAGATTAGAAAAATGAGTTATACAAGTTAAGGGGGATGGGAAGCTGTCCTCCTCACAATAAGACTCTTAAAGTCAGTACACAAGGCCAACATATGGTCTATCCAAATATTTGGTCAAAGGCCGCAGGCTGTCCCTTTCATGCTCTCTAACCTTGACAAACCTCTGTGCCATCATACTATTATCACTGAACCTGAGACAGGATTGGGCACCAAAAAGGCAGCAACCTCACCCCATGTACACACATTAAGCACTGAAGGGAAACTGATAGAGCTAATGATATGGGGAAATCACATAGACTTTTTTTTTTTTTTTAATTTTTTTTTCAACGTTTATTTATTTTTGGGACAGAGAGAGACAGAGCATGAACGGGGGAGGGGCAGAGAGAGAGGGAGACACAGAATCGGAAACAGGCTCCAGGCTCTGAGCCATCAGCCCAGAGCCTGATGCGGGGCTCGAACTCACAGCCCGCGAGATCGTGACCTGGCTGAAGTCGGACGCTTAACCGACTGCGCCACCCAGGCGCCCCTCACATAGACTTTAAAGATCTGCAAAGGTCTTACTGCCGCAAGGGCAGACAGCCATTTAGCGTGCAACAAATGTCAAGCCTTGCGTCGGGATTAGTGTCACCAAAGAGAAGAAAGCAAAGATTCCAGTCTTTGAGAGGTAGTAAGTCTCACTGTGCAAAGACGGGTGAAAGACGCATGTGTAGAGTGGGGGGTCAGGGGAGATCATAGGACAAAACAGGATGATGTGAGCAATCATAGATGTGCGATAAATATATGTTTGCAAGAATAATGGACTGATGAGCTATTTTCCACTGCTGTGGCACCACCGAAGTAGGTTTATAGAAGCCAGCTTTTTGTGTTGTTAGAGACGGATGTCTTACATGTGCATGCATATATATGTGCATATATATACTTATATATAAATATATGTTATTTATATCTAAATAATTTCTGTAAAAATAATTATATTATTATATAGATAATAAATAAGAGCTGTCTATATAAATGCTTTGTGTATTGTGATGCTTTGACATCTGTCATAAAAATTTTTCTCGCTCGGGAGAGACGGCCCTTCCCAGGGCTAACTAGTCCTTAAAGGTAGCAAGAGCTCAGCCAGGAATCATGTCTTTAATATGCAAGAAAGCCAGTCCGTAGCTGGACCTCCTCTCTCTGGCCCATACAGCTCAGAAAGCAATATTCCTCTTAATCAACCCAGATCCAGAGAGACCAGGTAATTAGGAACCATCCCTCTAGCTTAGGACTGATCGAAATTATTCAGATTAGCCACCCCTCAACTGTTTACCCTGCCCTGCTTTGCCTTTCCCTTCCCACAGAAACTCCAACAAAAGCAGTGGCCCAAGCATTCCCCTCAGTCTTGTCTTCTCTCTCTTAACCATCCTGGTGTTTTTCCATGTGGCCCTGCCCGATAAGCTGTGCCTTATATTCTATGTCCTGTGTGTATAATAAACTTTGTTTTCCTAAATATCTGTGCCTCTTCTTTTAGCCACATTTGACTGATCATCACATAAAAGAATAAAAAACAAAAAGGTACACATTTCAAGTTATAAAATAAATAAGGCCTGGGGATCTATTGCACAGCATGGTGACTGCAGTTAATAATACTGTTATTGCGTATTAGAAAGTTGCTAAGAGAGTAGATCTTAAAAGTACTCATCGTAAGAAAAAAAAAAACTTTGTAGGGGTGCCCCGGTGGCTCAGTTGGTTGGGCGACCGAGTTCGGCTCATGTCATGATCTCACAGTTTGTGGGTTCGAGCCCCGCATCGGGCTCTGTGCTGACAGCTTGGAGCCTGGAGCCTGCTTCAGATTCTGTGTCTCCCCCTCTCTCTGCCCCTCCCCTGCTCACACTCTGTGTCTCTCTGTCTCTCAATAATAAATAAACATTTAAAAAACCTTTTTTTAAATAATCAAATAAAAAAATAAAGAAAAAAATTTTGTAACTATGTGTGGTGATGGATGTTAACTAGACTTTTTGTGGTGATGATTTTGCAATATATACAAATATTGAATCATTCTGTTGTACACCTGAAATTAATGTAATGTACATCAATTATATCTCGATAAATAAATAAATAAAAACATACATACTTATGTACATACCTAAAATGTTAAAAAAAGGTGATTAATCTGATATCAAGACACGGAGCAGAGGAAGGGTAGGCACAAACCAGCCTGGTATTCATTCATTCATTCATTCATTCATTCATTCATCTCTGGGTGGGAGCTGTCTCTCTCTAAAGTCTAATTTATAATTTTCAATCTGCTCTGGGTTTGATTTCCAAGTTACCTATTATTAAAATATACCCCAAGGGGCGCTTGGGTGGCTCAGTCGGTTAAGCGTCCGACTTCGGCTCAGGTCATGATCTCACGGTCCGTGAGTTCGAGCCCCGCGTCGGGCTCTGTGCTGAGAGCACAGAGCCCGGAGCCTGCTTCAGATTCTGTGTCTCCCTCTCTCTGACCCTCCCCCGTTCATGCTCTGTCTCTCTCTGTCTCAAAAAAAAAAATAAATAAAACATTAAAAAGTTTTTTTTCAAAAAAATAAAATATACCCTAAAATTAGGATCAATAGGTACAGAGAATCCAAGAGTCTCTGTGTTTCAGGAGGCTGCTTTTCTGATGTTTTGTTTTGTTTTGTTTTGTTTGTTTTTTTGCATTGATTTCCTGACATCAAAGGGAATTTGTGAGTCATTTACCTTAAATTCTTCATCCTGACAAACAGGGAGCCAACCTGATTTCTCAGGTCCTTCCCTGCTTCCCAAACCCTGCAGTTTTATGTCCCATGGAGGTATAAAGACATCTCAAAGACAGAAAGAAAAAGAAAGAAGAAAGAAAGAAAGAAAGAAAGAAAGAAAGAAAGAAAGAAAGAAAATAATAATATGAAACAGAGATGAACTTTGAATGACTTCTTTAAAGATGAATAATACTTTGCCATGGTGAAGATTGGTAAAGTGCTTTTTGGGCAAAGCATCTGCATAGACCCGTTTTTCACATAGGATAGAGATACTGGAGGAAAAAAGCCTTGATCACCTGTTAAAAAGCCCAGGTTGAGACTAAAGTGTTAAAATTTGAAAGATGAGTCCCCCAGAAGGATAAGAGAGATGAGCCAGAAGACAGTATAGTGACATATTTGGGACATTCACAGTGTGACTGGAGTCTGGGTGGGATGGCCAGTGATGTGTGTGAATCTGGGTCCAATGAGGAGAAAGAAACCAGGCAGTGATTTGAATAAAAAGTTGAATATAAAGAATTACAAACCGTAATGGAGAATTTTTTTGAACAAAAGTTGTCAGGCTAAGCCCTACTGTCTGCATGCCACTGTTTGTTTTATTGGTACATAAACATTTCCATGTTGCCTTAATTTTTTTAAGTTTATTTGTTTATTTTGAGAGAGACAGAAATGGTGCAAGTGTGGGAGGGGCAGAGAGAGAGAATCCCAAGCAGGCTCCACACCGCCAACGCAGAGCCCAATGCAGGGCTCAAATGCACAAACCAGGGGTCATCACCTGAGCCAACACCAAGAGTCAGAGGCTTAACCGACTGAGCCACACAGCTGCCCCATTTCCCTGTTGCCTTTAAAAAAGAGTTGGCTAACACCTTGATTAAAGTAATGAGGGATTTGTTAGTAAGAAGTAAAACAGACCCTAAGAATATAGGAATAGCAGATATATGGAGAAGCCACTATTTCTGGGGCTTAGATAGAACACTCAAAGAAGCATCCACCTCAAGGGCTGAAATACAGACTGGGTCTGGGTGGGCGTGACCATGGCTCACGCATGGCAGGTAAGTTGCTATGATGTCATGCTGTCAGAACTTTCCAGAAATATGCCTTTTGGAACTTGCCGGAAATCTACCTTCTAGTGCACCAAGGAAAGCTGTTCATAGGGAGATGTCTTTCCAGAGGCACTCTGCTACAAAATCCACCCAAAGCAGGTCCCAGGAAACCTGCTGATGCCTGGGTGTTCCTGGATGCCATGGCCTTTAAGAGCTGGGCACTCAAGACGTTTCCAGTGTTGCAAGAGTCTGATGATGGAGAAGCCCTACACGCTGCCGGAACTCGATGCTGGGGGAATTCTGGGGGCTGTAGGAGCCAGACACCAGAGAAGCTGTGTGCACCGTAGGAGATGGGTGCTGGGGGAGCTGCCACAGCAAAAGCCTACCACGTGGGCACACCAGAACCTGGAAGCAGAACTCTACTTCTGCAACATCTCTCCAGTGACCTCTACTAATTCGCAGCTTACCACTGTGCCAGCTGCAAAGGAAGAGTACCTCAAGGGCCCAGATCCTTTGTCACAGAGCAGCAAACAATGATTTTGGCTAAGAGAAAATAAACCGGTAACTGGCCCTTGATGAGAGATGGGGCTAGACAAGAGCCAGAAGAACAAGAAATGTGGCAGCTTGGAGTCTATCCTGTGTATACAAAATGCCTTAAAGTTTGGTTCTTAATAACCTCAAGTAAAATGGAAGATGAAGAGGGAGATTCTGTGAATGTATGAACGTGTGTGTCTATATAAAGTACATAGATACATTTACGTATGTATGTCTACATATGTGGAACACACTTCTGCATGATAGTTTAGAGTTGTAGAGACAGAAAAAGAAAAAAAAAGGAAATCTATGTCTAGGGTAGATTTTGTTTCATTCAATTTCTCTTCACTCACTGTGCATTAGAAATACTTTTTGTTTTTTCTAGCCAACACTCGCTGGTTACAGAAATATGCTGGATCAATTCAACTTGCCTCCAAGTCTCTGAGATGGTGTTAGGAGGGGAGACACCAACATGGGATAAGCCCTGGCTTGTGTCTGAGTGTGCAAAAGAGGCAAGTGTGATTGTTTTGGGTAAGAAGAGTGAGCACAGAGCAATATAAACAATAGAAGTATAAATGAGTTTCTTCAGATGATAACTCTCTGAACTCCCGCTCATCTATGAAAACAAGACCCAGGATCCCTAAGTGATGACCCAACAAGGGGCAGTTTTTACATCATACCTATTATCAGTCACATCACCGTGGAAAAAATGCCCAGATCCTTAAGTCATTCTGCTTGTGAAAGAACAGAGCAAAGGGGCAGTGGTATTAGTTTTAACGTCCCCCCTTTAATGTTGTCAGGATCTGATTATACAAACCTCTTTTTCTATTATAAATTCTATTATGAAGAGTGCTCACTTCAGTTAATAAATGGATGGGGAAGGAAGAATCAAAAGGGGTTCTCTGTAAACCACTTAAACTAGCCTCAAGGCTATTCCATAATATGCTGTAAATTTTAAACACCGTTGAAAAGAATTTTAACAGAAGAATTACATGATCGGTTTTCTATTTAAGAGCAATCACACCGTCACTAGTGAAAGGATATATTGAAAGAAAACCGGTAAGGAGGCCATTGTAGCAGTCCAGAAAAAGTATATTGAGGACTAGAGGCAAGATAGGGGTAGTCTGACTAGAGGAGTAAGGAGGAAAAAGAGGTATTTCTAGGGTAGAACAGATATGGCTTGCTAAGTGGTAAGTCCCAGGATTGAAGAACTAGGTAAATATCTGCTCTGTGTCACAAGACTATGATGGGAGGACCAGGGGAGGACTATCAGGATTCTTTGGAACATAAGAGTAGGAACTACTTGTAGTAACCAGGTGAAGTCTTCTGGTAGAGCATCAATGATATAACCCAGAGCAAGTGAGTGAGAGAAGTCTACACTGCATACATACATTTAGGAAATGTTGCGGGAGACAAGTGTGACAGAGACAGGTACTGATTACCATTTGTGCAGGTGCTCCACACATCCTCTAGGCTCTTCCAGTTGGAGAGGCCCATGCAACTACTTCTGACGAATGAGCTGTGAGTGGAAGTGATGTATGGCACTTCCATGTTGAAGCATTTAATATTTAGGGCATGATCCGGTCACCTGGGTGGCTCAGTTGGTTGAGCATCCGACTTCAACGCAGGTCGTGATATCACTGCTCCTGGGTTTGAGCCCCCCATCAGGCTCTGTGCTAGCGGCTCAGAGCCTGGAGCCAGCTTCAGATTCTGTGTCTCCCTCTCTCTCTGCCCCTCCCAAAACTAAATAAACATAATTTTTTTTAAATATTCAGCGCATGACCTTCCAGCTCACTTCTCTTGTACAACAGGTGGGATAGTTACAAAATTCAAGTGACTAGGATTTCTAAATTCACTGTTTTGAAGGGAGCTGTCCTAGAGGGCCAGTAGATCCAAGAAGACTTTATATTAGCAAGACAGATAGATGTTCACTTGTTACGCTACTGAAAAAAATAGAGTATGTTTGTCATAACAGAAAATAACAGAAGAACCTAGCATTTCCTTTCTAATACAATGGGCAAGGTTGAGATTGCACAAGGAGATCACTTATTATAGGAAGAGAAGAACTCAGAGGACAGAACTTCTAGGGAACATGAATATTTCAGATAGTAGTTCTTATCTCTGGATGCTCACTAGCATTGTCTAGGGGATTTTTAATTTCAAGAAGTCTACATTCCAACTCAAGAGATTCTAGTTTATTTGATCTGTGGTGAATCCAGGCATCAACATCATTATTTTGTCAAGCCTCCCCAGATGATTTCATTGTGCAGCCATGATTGAGAATCATTAGTTTAAGTAATGAGCAGAAGCCGAGTAAGGAAGTTTTGAGCAGAAAAGGATTTCAAGATTGGCAGAGAATCACAAGAAAGTGTTCCCATGAAAATCAAAGGATACCAGTTTTCGTAAGAATGGAGTCACCATTAAGAAAATCAGGAAAGAAGTGAACGCAATTCATTATACTTGGTCATCAATAAGTGAGTTTAGTAACAAGAATAGTTCAAACAGACTGACGAAGGTAGATACTCCTAGGTTGGAGAAATCCTAAGTGACAACTGGGAATAAGTATAGCTCTTCATAAAAATTTGACTGTGATGTTAAGAGACATATATATAACATGGGAATTAAGAATGAAGCTAGCTTTTCTTTTTTCTTTTTCTTGTTTCTTCAGTTCTTTTATTATTGAGTTTTATGGGGACTTACGTGTACAGACTAATGCCTACAGTTTAATAATACTTTCACCTTTGTATATACCAACACAATGACCACATAGATAAAAATACCGCTCCCCATGAGACCACCAGGGACCACACCCTTGTCACATGAATACACCTGAGAGGTACTATACTGAATTCTGTCATCATCATGAAATACTTCTAGCTGTTCTTGATCTTCATACAAATGGAATCGTAAAGTAAGTAATTTCTTCCTGCATGTTCTTCCTTTTGACATCGTAGATTTGAAATTCATCCATTTTGTCATGTGCACCAACACTTGCAAATTGTGTTATTGTGTGTGGATTTCTATTGCATGACTATCCCACACTTCGTTTTCTCCACCCAGAAAGATTGCCACTCTCTGCTTGGGTTCTGTTTGCTCATGCAGTGATTAAAAAATGTATATATTACTAGGAAGAAGGTCAGGATACTGGGGGACTCACCTGGTTGGCCTCCCTTCTCTCCAGGATCACAGACTTTCATTCATTACTGTTCAAAGCCTGCAGGATATAAATGTATTATTTTGTTTATCTTTTATAGTTGTGTAGAGTGAGAACGCTGGAATTCAACTACTCTGCTCTGAGCAGTATTATAAGTCCTGTGTTTTTGTTTGCTTCAATTTGTTTAATGGTAGAAAATACTCGAGTATTGTTATGTGTTGACAGAAAAGAGAGTGGGAGGGTGTTTGAGATGTTTTAGGAGCAGAAGAGTGGAGTGATAACGGACTGCATTGCAGAAGAATTTATGAATGAAGAGTACGTGCTCTATAGTAGAGATCTCTGGATTTGGCTTCTGATATGCAAGAACTTCTCTTAAAACAGAAAAAGCTACATGGGCAGATTTAAATATGGGGGGTGATATTAACATTCTCAAGTAGCTCCTTTTCTGGTTTGTTTGGTTTTTAAAATAATATTTGTAGCAAATCAAGTGCCGAAGGCCAGGGGGTCAAGTTTGGAGTCAGAGGCTCCAACACACAATGGCTGTGTGCAAGGACCACATCGATGGTAGAAGGGAGATGGGGACCATGATAATTAGTGCAGAGCCAGAATGAGAGGTCCACTGATGTTGGATGTGAGACATTTGTTTTCATTATATGATTGGCTTCCATATTTTTGTCTATACTTATATCTAGTTCATTTGTCTAGTAGAGCTTCCATGACAAAATACCATAGATTGGGGTTGGGGAGGTTTAAACACCTGTATTCTCACAGATCTGAAGGCTGCAAGTCCAAAATCAAGGGCTCAGCATTGTTCGTTCTTTCTGGCGGTTACGAGGGAAGGGTTTCCTCCAGGCCTCTCTTTTCAGCTTGTCTTCTTCCTCTGTCTCTTTACATTGTCTTCTGTCTATGCACAACTGTGTCTGTGTCCAAATTTCCCCTTTTTGTAAGGACACCAGTCACATTCGATGAAGGCACACCCTCATGAACTCATTTTCACTTGATTACCTCTGTAAAGACGCTATCCCTAAATCATTTTACATTCTGAGGTACTGAGGGTTAGAACTTCAACACAGGAGCTTGGGGTGGGGGGGGGCACAATTCAATCCATACCACTTAGCAAAAAGACTTTACACCATTTTTATAAATCCCCACAGGTAAGTATTCAAGTTGGAGCAAAGGGAAAAACCACTATGAAAGTTACATAGAGCTTCAATAAATTTAGTACATACAATAAATATCCTGAGGTCAGGGGGATTCCAAGCAGAAGTGGGGAAAGAGGGTACCATAATAGTAATGGCTTCCCTAAGATGCATATAGCAAGGAAAATTTTCTATGGAAAATTTAAAATCAGTAACAAAACAAGGTCGTCAGTTGATATGAGTTCTAACAATTGTTGCAGTTACTGTTAAGTGTTAATAACCTATGTCAGCTCAAATCAACATTTTCTATTTCTCATCACCAAGGAGTATTGTCTTGGAGGTGCCTATGCACTTGGAGAACTCATAGTCAACACAGTCCTGATTCTACCGCATGGAACTGGTTGCATATATTCATTGCATTCATTTTGGGAATAACTATGTCACAGTTTGGAGTTATTCATACTCATTTCAGGAAGAGTTCTTGCCTCCAATTGCTTCGGTCTTACATATCCCTGCACTGAACCGTAGGATTTAAATAACTTATAAATAAAGACATAAATAATTGATAAATACATAAATAGCTTATAAATAAATATATAAATAACTTATAAATAAATATAAATAAATAAATAAAAATACTTATAAAATGGAAATTGGGTTAATTCAATGCTGAAGTATGCTTCAAGTTTTTACTTTTGTTTAAAATCTAAAACAGTGAGGGGTGTCTGGGTGGGTCAGTCGGTTAAGCGGCCGACTTCTGCTCGGGTCATGGTCTCACGGTCCGTGAGTTCGAGCCCCGCGTCGGGCTCTGTGCTGACAGCTCAGAGCCTGGAGCCTGTTCCAGATTCTGTGTCTCCCTCTCTCTGACCCTCCCCCATTCATGCTCTGTCTCTCTCTGTCTCAAAAATAAATAAACGTTAAAAAAAATTTTTTTTAAATCTAAAACAGTGAAGCAGGGTGAGAAGTACAAGGTGTAATATTTTTGTTTCATAAGTACAAATTTTAGTTTGTATACTATTACAGAATGTGAATATCTTTAAACTTAAAATTTCTTGTCCTAAAATTATTCATATTTTTAAAGCTAAAGAAAGCATCTAAATGCGATAATTATTATTCATTATCACTGACATTTTTTTTCCATGGGAAAAGGAGATGTTTTAAAAAACCATCCCTGCAAGTATCAAATATTCTAGGAACATCAACGTTTGAGGTCCCAAAAGGCTAATAGAGATAAGTCAAAATTTATATCTAAAATAGCACACAAAAAAAATAGAGTTGGTAATTTTTGAGAGAGAGAGCGAGAGAATACATGTGCATGAGCGGGGGAGGGGCAGGAGGAGAAGGAGAGAGAATCCCAAGCAGGTTCCTCACCCAGTGTGGAGGCCCACATGATGCTCATTCTCATCACTAACTGTGAGATCTTGACCTGAACCAAAATCAAGAGTCGGACACAACCAACTGAATCACCCAGGGGCCCCAGAAGTAGGAATATGTACTGGGGGGAAAATGACGTTGCTAAAGTGCATTGCTTTTCTTGGTGATGTAACCCAATGCAAAGTTCTCTCATGAAACAGTGTAAAAGTTGTACTAGGTAAGGTAGTGGACAGAGTTGACAAAATTCTCATAAGAAATAGAATATCAAGTATCATGGGTCTGTAAGTGTCCATTGCCTTCCAGTGAGGCTTGATGGAAAAAAAAAAAAACTTAGAAATAGTATTTGAATAACTAATATGAAATAATATAGGTAGAGCTTTCTTCTTTTTTGTCTGAACCAATGGCAAAAGTTGTTTCCCAAAGTGTCTTACGGGGCACCACTGCTCCATAAAATGACCCTTTGAGTTAATAATCTGCAATTAAATAAGCTTGGAAAATGTGGTATTCTTTGTCACAACCTACCCTTCTTGGAGATTTACAGAGCACATTAGCATGATTGAAGCTCACAGAAGTCACTGAGCTAAAGGAGCTTATTGAGCTTTTTTTTTAGCTCAGTGTTTTCCATAACATCTAATTTGAAGTACCCCCCACTTTTCCCCCCAAAATAGCATCCCTTCGAACTCATGTTTTTAGAAAACAATTGGGAAATGAAGATACTTCATATTCTTCAAGAATTGCTCCATGATGCTCTTTTTTATGAAGAATGGCAGAGGGTCTCTGCTAATTATTGTACCATAAAGGACAGCAGACCCACAGATCTGCATTGCTCTCCAAATTTGTAGTAATGCCAATTTTCTCCAAGGAAGGTTCCCTACTTGTTTTGAAGGAAGACACCCTCCTATAATCAGAAGGTAACATTTAGTAAGAAGTTTCATTTTCTTTCTTTCGCTCTCTTTTTGTTGCTTTTTGTTGTTGTTGTTGTTCAGGAAAGCTTAGTCTTGGCCTGTGGTGAACCATGTAAGTAAGGGAAATTTCTCAAGGAAGCTGGCCAAAAGGAACGAAGATATCAAGTAACACTGAAAAAAAATAAAACAGAATGGTTATAAATAAGAAAGCAAAAAAAAAAATGCCTCTCAGCTGTACAGCTATGGGAAAAGGGCTTAGAAAGAGAAGAGTTTGTGTGGGCAAAACTGAAGAGTCCCTAAAATTACAGAAAGTCTGATTCAGATACACAACTCCCTTTCCTTTATATCATGAGAATGCTCTCCATTACATACTCTTCTGATGCAATCGCAGGAAACATTATGAAGAGATGATGGAAAAAGGATAAAAGATTCCAAAGTTAGTCAGAATATTCTTCAGGGGACGTCCATGGTTGAAAGAAGTAGTCAAGCTACCAGATGTCTAGGAGTCTGGTAGAACCATGGAGATTTCGCAAAGGACAAAACTGGATATGGTCGCATACTTTGATTGGAACTTTGGAAGCTCAGGGAAAGAAAGTCCTGTTGGGATTTTGAGGGATCTATAGCTCAACACTCTAGGTTACAGGGGTGAGGCTGGAAGAAAAGATGGGATCCTGGGAAGGCCCCAGAGAATTGGCATAACAAGAGGGCAGGCAGTTTGGACAAGTATTCCAACCTAAGTTTTGGCCATGTAGCCTAATTTCCAAGTTCCTCTACATTCGGGCTAATTTTAAATATCCAGAAAGGGCTGCAAAGACAAAAATATATCAGGGAATGGATGCAATGATTTTAAAAAGTCCTTCAGGGACGCTTGGGTGGCTCAGTTGGTTAAGCATCCGACTTCAGCTCAGGTCCGTGATCTTACAGTTCATGAGTTCGAGCCCTGTATCTGACTCTCTGCTCTCAGCACAGAGCCTGCTTCAGATCCTCAGTCTCCCTCTCTCTCTGTCCCTCCCCACTTGCTCTCTCTCTCTCTTTCTCTCTCTCTCTCTCTCTCTCTCTCTCTCTCTCTCAGAAAGAAAAAAAGTCTTTCTAGTCAACAAATAGAAAAGGACAAATAAAAAAACAAAAAGCATCATTGTGTAGTGCTTTAGAACACCCATTTTAGGGGCACCTGGGTGGCTCAGTCAGTTAAGTGTCTGACTCTGGATCTTGACTCGAGTCATGCTCTCAAGGTTTGTGACAGCACAGAGCCTGCTTGGGATGCTATCTCTCCCTTTCTCTGCCCCTCCCTCCCTAACTCACTCTCTCTGTCTGTCTCAAAATAAATAAATAAACTTAAAAAAAAATAGAACACCCATTTTATATTCACACTACCCAAGTTCAAATTCCACCTGTACCACCTTTCTAGCTGTAGGATCTTAGGCAGTTTATTTAATCCTTGGATGTAGTTTCCGTATCCATAAAATGGGCGTAATAGTTCCATCTGCCACTCAAGACTGCAAAACTAGATTTGAAGTGCTTAGGACAATGCCTGGCAGTGAGTATTCATTTTTTTTTTCTGAGCAATTACTAATCACATCAAGAATTTGATCCAAAGGAGAAGCCAGCTACCCTCTTCAGAATAATATAGAAACCAAAGTTATTCTGCTTTTCTTTTATTGTGTTCAGTACATTTAACGCGAGATCTACTCTCTTAATGTTTTAAGTATATAACGCAGTATTGTTAATTACAGGCAGTGTGTTGTACAGTTCTAGAATTTGCTCATGTTGCAAAACTGAATCTTCCCCTTCCCCCCAGCCCTTGGCAAACCCCCTTCTACTCTCTGCTTCTACACGGCAGCATCGCTCACGATAGCCAAGATATGGAAACAGCCTTAACGTCTGTCAGCAGATGAATGGATGAAGAAAATGTGGTCTAGATACAGAATGGAATATCATTCAGCCTAAAAAGAGAAAGGGATCCTGCCATGTGAGATTGCTTGGATAAACTTCAGGGGCATTATGTGAAGTGAAATAAACTAGTCACAGGAAGGATACTGTGTGATTCCACTCGTATGACATATACAAAACCGAGTTGAAACTCAACTTTTGGGGACGTTTCAGACATACATAAAGGATGTGCATTTCAGTGTTTTCCTCTTTCCAGTGACATAGAAATGAACTTTTCCTCTACTTTTTAAAACATTTTTCCTTTCTATTTTTAACCTGAAACATCAAGATGCAAAAGAAATTGTATGAGAAAGCACCTGGTTTTGACACTTTTGCCCTTCTTTTTCTGAAGAGAAGTCAAGGAAAACACTTGGATATTGGAATGCCAACATGAACTTAGTCATTGAGTAGTAAAGTTAATTTTCTAGTAAGTGCCATTAGCACTAAGAATTTCATCCCCACAGAAGGAGAGGCATATTCAAACTGATACACGTAGAATCCAAACATCTGAGTTATACATTTTCCTAGTAAAGCATAGCTTGCCTCTATATGGGTCCAGATGTTACATGAGTCTAACTAGGAAAAAAAACACCCACGAAAACAAAAACAGAAATATTGTGTTCCGTGTGTCGTGCATTAAACTCTTGGGCAACTGAGACCGTTTGTCTCCAGTGAGAGGGTGGGCACGTGCTGAGTTTTCCTAACCAAATCCTGAGCCGGGGGTACATGTTCCCATATTTTCTTCCCATCCAGAAGGTGAGTTGATAGAGTAAGCATCCGTGAATCAATCCTAGCACATCACTGGGCATTTATTCATTCAGAAAATATTTACCGACCTCCTACAACGTGCCACACAGGATTACAGGCCCTGGGAATAGAACCCCAGGCACTGCCGTACCCACAGGGTTTAAATTTTCATGTGGGAAGACAGACAATGCAGACAATGCACAGAGAAACAAGTAAGATCATTCCAGATGAGCACACATTTCATGAAGAGGTAAAGCACAGTAATGAGACACAGAATAGGCTGTCAAGACATTTTTGTGGAATGAAAAAAGGAAAACAGTTCCTCCACAAACGTCACTTGGCAATTGCTCCTGGCAACACAGATGCCCTCTTCCTAAGGTTACTGGTGGTGAATAGCCTTCCTTGTCAATATGCAATAAAAGTTCTTACAGAGAGAGTCCCCTGGTCCCCATCATGTTTCACTATTTCCCCAAACACAAGTTTCATCATCAATGCCTGTTTGGCTGTTCCTGGAAAAACTCTCAGTAGAGGTCAATCTGAATAGAGATCTTTTGAGTGTTTTCTAGAATCAAGGTCCTCTCTGCAAAACTCTATATGTTCATTTACATTCAGCACACTATCACTTTATAATCTGGGTGCTATTTTTATCCCTTTTTTTTTTTACAAATGGAAATGTTAAGGCACAGAGAAACTTAGTTACCTGCTAAAGGTCATACATACATCTGCTAAGTGGCAAAGTCACTTAAGATTTAAACCAAGGCAATGTGGCTTCAGAGTGTGAGCTTTTTCCTTGATGTCATGGTAAAGAAATGGGCCATAATAATAAGGATTTTCCTCCCCACCCCTCTCCTCAATATGCATACACCCTTCCTAACCAAATCTCAGAGCTCATGAATTTTGTTTATTTGCAGGGAGAATGGAGAGAGCCATGAGAGACAGTTGCATTGTACCTGCAAGGGGACATTCTTCTTATTTTTCCTTTTGTATGCTCCTGAAACACTTCCTCTGGACAATAAAAACTGACTCCTTGATATCTAGCAACCCCACGACTTCAGAGAAAAGGAGGCTTTTGCCATTGCGGATATACAATTTTGCTACACACAGAAAAATTATGTTCTTATTTGTAAACTATAAACCGCTAGAGGGCTTGGTCTATATTTTGGTTAGTATTTTATCCTCAGCATGTAACAAAGTTCCAGATATGTAAGATTATTTACTAGGCACTTATGAAATGAACAAATGAGTGAGTGATGAGACTCCAGCTCCCATCCTAGATGGAACTTGACTTCTTGATTCATTTTCCCTCTCCCCCAGTGGAATAGTCATTTTGTGCAGAGAGCAATGTACCATTAGGCAGTAAAATGTGGCTCCTCTCAACTGGACCATCAATGTCAGTTACAGAAAAAATTAAGAGAATGAAAATAATTATTGCTTTGAACCCTTCACAGCTGAGGAACCTTTATTTAGATCCTCTTCTAAAATAATTATCTTTTTATAAACATGCATTTGATCTCACCCGCTCTCTCACAAGTTATTCCTGTGTTTGGTGCTCTGTTTTGACTCCAAGCTCCCTTCTGGGTCCCCATCTGTCAATAGCAAAGTGTTACAATTATGACTTCCCCTCAGTCAAATCTGCTACTTTTCTCATACTCAGTTGCTATAGCATTTCAGCCTCCCTCTAAAGATTCTTGTTTTTAATATTGCACATTTTCCTCTACTATTCATTTACTTACACCCTTTCACAGATTTTTGTTGACATGCTACTGACGTTGACACTTGACAGTTTTCTGACGCTGTCGCTAAGTAAATTGAAAATTGGGATAGTACAACAGGAATTCATCCTGTATTGGTACAGGCTTCCCTTCTAGTTCCCATCATCTGAACTGTATTGCAGTCACCTCTTTCATGTAGACCTGAAGACTCCTCTCCATTTGGTATGAGTTTGCCATATTTGTTTACTACTGTCTATGGCAGAACTTTCAGTTGTAGACATTGGAAAGGTTGGCTGACATTGAAATTTAACAAAAATACAATAGGAAAAAAATGTTTGAAAATCATATATCTGATAAGATGCTTGGATCAAAAGTATACAAAAAAGTCTTGGATCAGCTCTACGATAAATAGACATAGAACCCAATTGAAAAATGGAAAAGGATTTGAATGAATTTTTCTCCCAAGAAGACACATGAAAAGATGATCAACATTATTTGTCACTAGGGACATACAAATCAAATCACAATATGCAACAGTCACATTGACCGGCAAACCATTCAATATAAATATAACATAAATATAACACCAACTGTTGTGAAGAATGTGGAGAAATTGGAATCCTGGGACATTGCTAATGGAATGTAAAGTGGAGTAGCCATTTCAAAAATAGTTCACTGTTCCTCAAAAACGTAAGCAGCTACCATATGACCTGGCAACTCCATTCTTAGGTACATATCCAAGAGAAATGAAAACACCTGTCCGCATATAACTGATACACTAACCTTTATAAAAGCATTACTCCTAATGGCCAAAATGTGGAAACAACCCAAATGTCCATCAACCGGTAGATGGGTAAACAAAATGTAGTATATCCATACAACGAAATATCACTCTTCCATAGAAAGGAATGAAGTACCAATACATGCTACAACACAGATGCATCTGGAAAACACACTAATGAAAGGAGCTACCAATACAAGGTCATGTGTTGTATGAGTCCATGCATATGAATGCCCAGAATAGGCAAAGCCATAGAGATAGAAAGCAGTGTAGTGGTTGCCAGAGCCAGCAAAGGAGAGTGACTGGGTATAGCGATAGGATTTTTTTTTTTAGGGATGATGAAAATGTTCTACAATTAGATTACAGTGATAGTTGCACAACGCTGTGAATGAATAGACTAGAAACCATTGACTTGTATGTACAAATAGGTGTGTTTTACGTTCTGTGTGTTAGATTTCAATAAATCTGTGTTTTAAATCATAACACTGTTTAAGTCGTATTTAAACCATGATTTAAATAACAATATTTAAACCATAATAAAACCCCATGGTCAAATAGCTATCATGGGTTCAGTGATGTTGTATACTCATTGGAAAAGGTTGAAAGGGCAAGGTTATTCTCCACGCTGAATTATGAGTGAGTGTGAGTGAGGTTTGGTGATGATCTTTGTGGGGCGCAGCATGGTACTATTACATGTAAACGTAGGAAAAATGTGCACCAGAGGAGTAGGTGTGCTTTGCATTTCCTTTTGTGAGATTAACAAATTTCATTAAATAATATACTTATGTTTTTCAATGAACATATCTTAGAGAAAAACTTGGAAAACGTTTTAACCAATAGTTTCCATTTAAATAACATAAAACAAAGTAATATAAGAAATGAGTTTTTCTCATTTTCAGAACCCCTTTCTTCCTGGAGGACTGTAGGGATCTTCATCACTCTGGGTAGAAAGTTTGCGGATTTTGTTTGGATTTGTGCATTTTGACCGAATTCATTCTGTGTCTGTGATGTCAGACTTGGGGACCACCACTGGTGAGCAGAGATGATGCCCCCTCTTATGTCTTGTCAGACCTTACACCTGTAGACTTTCCGAGCAGAATGTTCCTTCTAAAATAATAAGGTCTCAAGACATAACAAAAAACAAGCACCTCATGTATAGTGTCATATGGACTACTAAATGAGCGTATGGGTTTCTGAGTGCGTATTTTTTCTGTGTGCGCGTGTCTGTGTGTGTGTGTGTGTGTGTGTGTGTGTGCTCATACCCCCAAAGATTTAAGACCTCATTTCAAATTGTTAAATTGCATGGGAAGGTGATACTATATATCAAGACGTTAATTCTCTTTATAATGAAGAAATGAAACTAGCATGAAACCAGAGTATTTAATTTTGGAATCATATTTTAGTGAGAGAAACCTGGTTTCTATTGACTCAGTAGATTCTTGTCATCTCTAATTTATTGTGGTGGAGTTTTGTAGAAGCAAACATATATAAATGTATAAGTTTCATGTATAATTGGGAAGCATAGATAAAAATAATTTGACATTGAAATTTATACTTAAGAAATGGTGCGCCTTGCTGCAATCAATTTTTCATTATGCTGTTGAGATCAATAGCTACAAATAAGATATAAAAACTCTATTATTGATGGGGCATATGTCAGTATAAAATGTGCAGTTTTCTATAGCATTTCAGGAGTAGAAAATTGTATTATACAGTTTCCAATGATATTCATATTGCTCTGTAGAGAATGCCTATTAAAATCAATGTACAGTAAGTCAACATGGGGATATTTTATGACACTGAGAAAGGCCAGAGTGCATAGAAAAAAGACACTACTGTTTTTTAAACATTAGCTTCAATTCTTTTGTTGGAGGTTGGTTTGGATTGTTGAAATAATGAGGATACCTTAATTGTTTGGGTTTTGTCGTTGTTTGTTTTACCATTTGAGAACTAGTCCAGCTAGGTCATTACCAAATCTGTTTACTTAAAAAGGCTGCACGGCCTTGTGGCAATTATTAAATGAAATGTGTCCCTCACACCAACCCCTCCCCACCAAAAAAAAGAAATACTTCACATTAATGAGGTTGCTGCAGCCCAACTACAGGGCATGCATTTAAAGCGAGTTGGGAAGGGGCACCCGGCTGGCTCAGTCAGTGAAGCATCCAACTTTGGCTCAGGTCGTGATCTCACGGTCCATGGGTTCAAGCCCCGCGTTGGGCTCTGTGCTGACAGCTCAGAGCCTGGAGCCTGCTTCGGATTCTGTGTGTGTGTGTCTCTCTCTCTGCCCCTTCCCCACTCACACTCTGTCTCTCTCGCTCTCAAAAATAATAAATAAACATAAAAAAATTAAAACGAGTTGGGGGAATTAACGTATGCAGGAACTCTTTGGATTCCAAAGGAATATGTTACACATGATATTGGTCATGGAACTTCTGATCCAAACCTGTGACCACAAGCCATGTAATCCCATTCACTTAGGAAATAAATGTGATCCAAGCAATGAAGATAATAAGGAATATTTTGGATAAAAGGAGCGGCAGACTGAGCTAAAGATATTTTATTTCCTTTCAAAAATATTGATTTTTTTTGGTTAAATTTACATGTGATTTTTTATGAATAAAATAATAGGTCATAAAGTTCTCAGATTTATTTTAAATACTCAGATTTTTCTAAATTACTTCACTCCATCACTTCTGCTCCAATGGTAATCCATTTGGCAATAATATAAATACATTTTAATCTATGACAAATTGGGTCTCTCTCCCTATCTGAAACCACACCAGTTTTACATGTCTCATCATTGGAACAAGGCTTGTTTAAAACAAATAACTCCACAATGAGGGCCATTTCAAAGCAGTTCATATTATATTTATAGTCAAACGATATTTGTTCATTATCTAGACGAACGTGGCACTCGGTGGGGCATCTACCCCTTCTTACACAGCATAAATGGAGATGAAATTCGCCTAGAGAGATTGACATCCAGATTTTGGAAGGTTTATATTTCTAATTTAGAGGTAATTTATTTCCAAGTGAAGTCATTATGAGCAAGCAGTACTTTGAAGGAAAAGAAGGGGGGAAATGTGACTTGGTGGGTGGCCTGAAAGTACTGTGAGTGTGTGTGTGTGTGTGTGTGTGTGTGTATAAAGTAGTCATGGCTGGTAGAATGCTGTCATATTTATTAAACCACACCCCCAAAACCCTGGGAGATTCTAAGACTGTTTTACTAAGAAGCTTTTAATTTCATGGGGGAGCTATAATAGTCTGTTAAGGCTACCATAACAAAAGACCACAGACTGAGAGGCCTAAAAAACAGCAATTTATTTTCTTTCATTTCTTCAGGCTGGAAGTCTAAAATTAAGGTGTCAGTGGGGTTCTTTTCTCCCGAGACCTTTCTCCTTGGCTTGCAAAGGGCTACCTTCTCGCTGTGTTCTCGTAGGACCTTTTCTCTATATGGGGGGGTTCTTGGTGTCCCTTCCTTTTCTTCTAGGGACACCAGTCCTTTTGGTAAGGGCGCTTCCCTTGTGACCTCATTCAGTATTAATTATCTGTTTCGAGACCTTGTCTCCCCACAGAGTCACATGGGGGGTTAGGGCTGCAACATACGGATTTTGGTAGGCCACGATTCAGTCCATAACAGGAGCTAAGACATGTGTACAAGCATCTTCAATATATTTAGTGGGTTTCCTAAAAATGCTATGGGAGTTAGGAAACAGGAAAAGTTTCAAAATCTTCTAGAGTGTGAACATGAGTTACCTCATCCCTGACGTGAAATGGGGATGGCCTAATGACATTTATAAACTTTTCAGTTAAAAACTACCAAGAATCACTGAAACCTTGATCAAAATAGATTTGACCAAACTGACAAACTGCAGGCCCTGAGAGTAGGCAGGTTTTCCTGGGTGGAGGCAGAAGGGTGAGGGCACCACCTGCTGTGCGCACCCCCTGGGCAAAGCAGGGGCAGACATGGCGGCCATGTTCAGAGAATGGTGAGCAGTGCGGTTTGGTGCGAACACAGAGGACCCTCAGGGAAGCAGTGAGGTTGACACTTAATCGGCCCTCAGATGGAGTCTTGAAAGTCATTCCGAGGGATTCTTTGTCTCACAGCGGAGAGAAAACGGACTGCAAGGTGAGTTAGCAAGAGGAGGAGATAGGTGAACAACCGGCATCCCCCAGGGCTGATGGAGCCAACCCAAGCAGTCACAATGCAGCCACAGAATAGTAGTCCCTGTCAAGCTTCAAACCTACCTCGTTTATGCTTATGATACATTTTGTTCTTTTGGGAAAAAAAAAAAAAAAAAAAAAAAGGAAAGAATGAGAAAAAAAAAGAAAGAAATGTTTCCTGCAAGGGCAGGGAAGAAGCAACGATTACTCAGTAGGTCTCCAATGCCGGTTTCTCTACATTTATCTCATTTCGTTACATAAATAGATTTTTGAGGTGCCTTCTGTCACCCTTATCTAATGAGCTTGTTAAGCGAGGCCGAGGAGGCCCAAGGTCACCACGCTACTTGTGAGGGTTTCAGACAGGTTCTCTGTCGTGTACCGTGGACACGGGCGGGGGGGGTGGGGGGGCGGTTCGCCAAGTATGGTGCAAAAGTTCTGGTGTTCTGCTACAAAGCAGTTGACGTCACTGGTTAAGAACCTTGCCACTTTGTCGCATCACCCGGCCCCTTCAGGTCAACCAGCCCCTTCAAGCAGCTCCGCCTTTCACGTTACCCCACCCCTTCACACAGTCCCGCCCCTCGCATCACCCCACGCCTGCAGCTAGCCTCGTTCTTTCACACAGTCCCGACCTTTGGGGTCACCCTGCCGCGTTGCCTCAGGATCCCCGGCTTTCCCGTCTTGACATTTGACATCCGTAAGGGTAACAGAAGAGCATGTTAGGATATCATGGAAGGTTCTGTGGCTCACTGCCTTCGGAGGCTGCCTTCAGGAGACAGACGCTTAAAAGCAAAAGGAAAGAAACGTTTCTAATTTCAATGTGTATCGAATAAGACAATGAGCAAACGAATGGATGTGCACCTATTGTGCCTGCCAGACAGCCCCTCGGGATTCAGGGAGAGGGGTGCATAGCTCCACAGGTACCATAAGAAATAGAACTATATTTATTATATCAGATACAATTTATCGTCGATTAAAATGCATTTATGTTAGGAGCAAATGGATTAGTGCTGAATAACGAGTAATTTAGATAAAGCAGGCTGTTTAAAACAAATCTGAGGGGCTCCTGGGTGGCTCAGTCCCTTAAGCATCCAACTTCCGCTCAGGTCGTGATCTCACAGTTTGTGAGTTCAAGCCCCGCGGCAGGCTCTGTGCTGATAGCTGGGAGCCTGAAGCCTGCTTCAGATTCTGGGTCTACTCTCTCTGTCCCTCCCCTGCTCATTCTCTTTCTCTCTCTCTCTCAAAAAATAAATAAACATTGAAAAAATTAAAATAAATTTGAGAACTTTATGACCTACTGTTTTATTCATCAGAAAAAAAATGTGAATTTAACAAAAAAGAATCAAGATTTTTTTTTATTTTTTAACTTTTTTTTCATTTTTTAACTTTATGCTTATTTATTTACTTGTTTATTTATTTATTTATTTATCTATCTGGAGAGAGAAAAATCACAAGCAGGGGAGGGGCAGAGAGAGAGAGAGAGAGAGAGGGAGAGAGAGAATCCCATGCAGGCTCCCCACTGTCAGCACAGAACCCGGTAGGGGGCTGGATCTAATGACCCACCGACCATGAGATCATGGCCTGAGCCAAAATCAAGAGACAGACACCCCCACCACTTTTTAGGCTAATACCAAATTATTCCTATCGCTTTCACATCTTAGGTTGTATTTATTTTCCAAGTGAATGGAAATACAATCCAGGGCTTGTGATCACGGTGTCAAGACCTAAAATACCATGACTGAGGCAGCCACAGTGGCTTTTATCAGTCAAATTTAATCATTTGTGCTTTTTTAGAACAGAGTGTTACCTACTTCTGAGATGTGGTCGGTTCTTTTACACTTTTTTCATTGTGAAAGCTTCTTAGTCCAGTGAGGCTATTGGACTAAGGCTAATGGACTTATTGAAAATATTTAATATATGCTTCCCAGTATTACTGTGGATGAGGCAAAGTTTAAAATGTGCTGTCTTAAAATTCATCCTTAAGCACATTACTATATGCACACATACACATACATATCAAATTTCTATCTTTGGGAATGAATCCTTTAAATATGCATGGTTCTATGGTATTCGTAAGTTATTTGTAGGTTATCAGAAATGAAATAGCATTTACGTATGGTAATACATACGTCTGTTTACTTGAATATTCTAACATTGAAGTTTGGAGAAATTAGATCTAAAATAGAACAAAAGTATAGACACAATAGAAAACAGACTTCACATAGAATGTACAATGCTGGATCTTTTTTTTTTAATTTTTTAATGTTTATTTATTTTTGAGAGAGAGAGACAGAATGCAAGTGTGTGTGTGGGGGGGGGGGGGCGGTGCAGAGAGAGAGAGGGAGACACAGAATCCGAAACAGGCTCCAGGCTCCGAGCTGTCAGCACACAGCCTGATGCAGGGCTCGAATTCACAGACCATGAGATCATGACCTGAGCTGAAGTCAGATGCTTAACAGACTAAGCCACCCAGGCACCCCTACAGTGTTGGATCTTAATGACAATAGAGAAAATGTATATATTGTGTGAGTTTTCTAGGAATTAATTCCAAAGTATGGTAGAAGCCACACAGAAGCACACAAAAACATGTGTTTCTTATGCTTCTCTAAGTTAGCCTCAGGAAAACCCTTACTTATGAAAGCTGGGTCTTGTTAAAGTTTTAAGGAAGTATGTTTCTGACTAGTTGTGTTTTTGAAGGAAGAAAGAGTATTCATGGATTGATTTATCAAGTTAGGCTTCCTAAAGAATGAAATTAAAGTGATTTTCTTTTTTCCTATTTTTTAAGTTTATTTATTTATTTTGAGAGAGAGAGAGAGCATGAGCGGGGAGATGGGCAGAGAGGGACAGAGAGAGAATCCCCAAGAAGGCTCTGCACTGTCAGTGCAGAGCCTGATATGGGGCTTGACCTCACAAATCATGAGATCATGACCTGAGCCAAAATCAAGAGTTAGATGCTCAACCGACTGAGCCATCCAGGCACCCCAAGGCAATTTTCTTTTCACATGAAGAACAATGTTGTTCAAAGTTTGAAAACAATCTACTGAAAGAAACAAGTGGAAGTAGAAGACATGAGTGATAATGAATCATGGATTGGCAGGTAACAAGAAATAGAAGTAATTCTCACTGAATAGACATCTTTGGGGATTATGTGCTATCATTCAGGTTATAAGTCCACAAAAATCCAAGCAAAACTCTGACCAAAGTGTCATTCGAAGGCAGAGTACAATGTAAAGGAGAGAACACAGGTTCCGGAATAAGACAATCTGAGTTTATATCCCCATTTTCTTATCATTTTAACAGTTTATACCTCCATTTGCTTATCTTTAAAATGGGAACATCAATAGTGTGGGTATGAGAATTATGTTAATTCATACTTGTTAAGCAATGAAAACATTGCTTTAAGGGGGTTTGTCATTTTGATATTTATTCATACTGCAGCATCGATGCAACATTGATGTATACATTTAAAAGCATATAGGGGTGCCTGGGTGGCTCAGTCATTTAAGCGTCCGACTTTGACTCAAGTCACCAACTCATGGTTGGTGGGTTCAAGCCCCACACCAGGCTCTGGGCTGACAACGCAGAGCCTGGAGCCTGCTTCGGATTCTGTGTCTCCCTCTCTCTCTGCCCCTCCCCGCCTTGCTCTCTGTTTTGCCCCTCCCCCACTTGCTCTCTGTTTGTCTCTCTCAAAAAAAGAATAAAAATTAAAAAAAACAAAATAAAATATATATTTATATACATATATATACACATACATATATGTTATAAATATATATTTTATTTTGTTTTTTAATGTTTATATACATAGGTATATATATATGTATATGTATATATATGTATATAATTTCTGGTAACTGGCTTCAGAAACATACACTGAAGTCATTTTAAATTAAATGAATTCAAACCATGGCATATCAATCTACATAGCTTTCATTTATTACTTAAAAAAATCCAGGGCTCCTGGGTGGCTCAGTCGGTTGAGCGTCCAACTTCGGCTCAGGTCACGATCTTGCGGTTCGTGAGTTCGAGCCCCACGTCGGGCTCTGTGCTGACAGCTCGGAGCCTGGAGCCTGTTTCGAATTCTGTGTCTCCCTCTCTCTCTGACCCTCCCCCATTCAGGCTCTGTCTCTCTCTGTCTCAAAAAGAAATAAAGGTTAAAAAGTTTTTTTTAAATCCACTTTCCATATTTGATTTTAATCCTTATTTAAAAAATAACGTATTAAATATTATTGGCCACTTACCATGTGTATTGTGACATAGGAAGGTAGTTTCAAAGACAACTATACCCCACTCCTTTATATATAGGGTTAAGGATATTTAGAGAGTCAACATGAACTCTTTTAGATCATTAAGACACCCTGTAGAATGTAGTATATGGCTTTAGCACACTAAATGATACCCTAGTGGTCTACTCCATGAAAATAAGAGAGAACTTCATAGTGATAAATGCCTACCTTAGGACTACAGAAAGATCTCAAGTAAACAACCAGGCTTTTCACCTCAAGAGACTAGAGAAAGAAAAACAAACCAAATGTAAAGTTAGCAGAAGGGAGGAAAAAACAAAGATGAGAGTGGAAGGGAATGAAAAAGAGGCCAGAAAAACAATAGAAAAGACAAAAAACCTAACAATTGCTTTTTTGAAAAGATAAACAGAATTGGTAAACTTTTAGCTAGACTAACAAAACAAGAGAGAAGAATCAAATAAGTAAAATCAGAAAGTGAAGACATTGTAACTGATACCACAGAAATACAAAGAACTACAAGAGATTAGTATGATCAGTCATACAGCAAGAAATTGGATAACCTGGAAGAAATGGTTAAATTCCTAGAAATGTACAACCTACCAAGACTAACTCATGAAGAAATAGAAAATCTGAACAGACCTATAATAAGCAAGGAGATTGAATTGATAATCAAGATCTCTTAACAAAGAAAAGCCCAGCATGTAATGGCTTTACTGGTGAGTTCTACAATTATTTAAAGAATTAATGCCAATCCTTCTCAGACTCTTCCAAAGATAAAAGGGAACACTTCCAAACTTATTTTATGAGATTAACATTACCCTGATATCGAAATTAGACAAGAATACTATAAGAAAACTATACAATATCTTTAATGAATATGAATGCAAAAATTGTCAACAAAATACTAGCAAACAGAATTCAACAGCACAGGGAAAGGATCATACACCTTTGGGTGGGATTTATTTCTATGACACAAGGTGTTTCAACATATGAAAACCAATAAACATGATACTTTAAAAGAATGAAGAATAAATATCACATAACAATCTCAACAGGGGCGAAACAGCATTTAACAAAATTAATTTCACAAAATTAAAAATCATTTAACTTTCGGGGCACCTGGGTGGCTCAGTCGGTTGGGCGGCCGACTACAGCTCAGGTCATGATCTCGCCGTCTGCAAGTTCAAGCCCCGCATCAGGCTCTGTGCTGACAACTCAGAGCCTGGAGCCTGCTTCCGATTCTGTGCCTCCCTCTCTCTCTGCCCCTTCCCTGCTTGGTCTCTCTCTCTCTCTCTCTTTCACAAATAATAAACATTAAAAAAAATTTAAAAACATCATTTAACTTTCATGATAAAAATCTCTCAACAAATTAGATATATAGAAAAATGTACCTCAACATAATACAAGACATATATGACAATTCTACAGGTAACATCATACTCAACAGTTAGATCAGGAACAAGACAAGGATGGCCAATGTCACCACTTTCACTCAACATAGTACTACAAGTTCTATCTAGTGCAAATAGTCAAGACAAAAATAAGGCATCCAAATTATAAAATAAGAAGTAAAATTGTCTTTTTGAAGATCATATGCTCTTACATATAACAAAAACTGAAGAGTTCACTAACGCGCTATTGGAACTAATCAGCAGAAGCAGACAATTTTGCAGGATATAATATCAATATACAAAAATCAGCTGTGTTCCTATACACTTGCAACAAACTATCACAAAGAGAAACTTCAAAAACAATCTCCTCTACCATAACATCACAAAGAATAAAATACATAGGTATGAATTTAAGTAAGGAGGTCAAAGACCTGTACAGGGTAAACTGTAGCACACGGATGAAAGAAACTGGGGAAGACACAAATAAATGGAAACATATCTCATGTTGCTGGAAGGGCAGAATTAATATTGTGAAAATGTCCATATTGCCCAAAGTAATCTACAGTTCCAAAGCAATGTCTATCAAAATTCCATGGGTATTTTTCAAAGAAATGGAAAAACAACCCCAAAATTCATGAAACAATCCTAAAAGCCAAAGCATCTTGAGAAAGCAGAACGAAGCTAGTCGTATCACAGACTCTGATTTTAAACTATAATTCCAAAGCTAGATTAATGAGAATAGTGTGATATTGACATAAAAAGACACATGGACCAAGGGAATACAATAGAGAGCCTAGACATAAACCAATACCTATATACTCATGCAGAAGAATGAAACCGGACGCCTATCTTACATTTACAAAAATTAACTCAAAATGAATTAAAGACTTACATGTAGGGGCACGTGGGTGGCTCAGTCTGTTAAGCTCTGACTCTTGGTTTCGTCTCAGATCAGGATATCATGGTCATGACACAGAGCTCTGCATCAGGCTTTTCTCTGACAGTGAGGAGCCTACTTGGGTTTATCTTTCTCCCTCTCTCTCTGCCCCTGCCCTGCTCATGCACTCACTTTTTCTCTCTCTCAAAATAAATAAATACACTTAAAAAAAAAAAAAAAAGACTTACATGAAAGAACTGAATGAAACCTTAAAACTCCTAGGAGAAAAAAGGCAAAATCTCCTTAACATTGATCTTGGCAATGATTTTTTTTTTTTTGCTGTGACGCCATAAGCATAGGCAACAAAGTAGAAGAAAAGAAAAATAGGACTTCATCAAACCACAGAAACTTCTGCACAGCAAAGGAAACAATCGACACAATGAAAAGGCAATATGTGGAATAGTAGAAGATATTTGCAAACCATACATATGATAAAGGCTTAATATCCAAAACGTGTAAGAAACTTATATTAATCAATGGCAAGAAGACAAACAACCCAATTTAAAAATGTTCTAGGGGTGCCTGGGTGGCTCAGTCAGTTAAACATCCGACACCAGCTCAGGTCATGATCTCGTGGTTCTTGAGTTTGAGCCCCGCATCGGGCTCTGTGCTGACAGCTCTGAGCCTGGAGCCTGCTTCGGAATCTGTGTCTCCCTCTCTCTCTTCCCCTCCCTGACCCACGCTCTGTTTCTGTCTCTGAAAAATGAAGATACCTTAAAAAATATTTAGAATAAAAGTGGTCCAGAGTCCTGAATAAACATTTGTCCAAAAAAAAGGTATACAAATGATGAGTAGATATATGAAATCATCAAGGAAATGTAAGTCAACACAGCAATGAGATATTACTAAAATGGCTTTCATAGAAGACAACAGGTAACAAGTATTGGCAAAATATTGTAGAAAAGGGAACCTTTGTACACACTGTTGGTGGGAACATAAACTGGAACAGCCAATATGGAAAACAGTATGGAATGTTCCCCCCAAAGGAAAAAACAATAGACCTATCGTACAATACAGCAATTCCACTTCTGGCTCTTTATCCAAAGAAAGCAAAATCAGTATCTCAAAGATAATCTACACCCCCACGTTCATTACAGCATGTTTTACAATAGCCAAGATAATGGACAACCTACGTGTCCATTGACGGATGAACGGATAAAGAAGATGTGTGTGTGTGTGTGTGTGTGTGTGTGTGTGTCCATTATTCAACCATGGGGATGAAGGAAATCCTGCCATTTGCAATAACATGGATGAAGCTTGAGGACATTAAGCCAAGTGAAAATACTCAGATAGAGAAAGACAGATATTATATCTCACTTAGACATGGAATCTTTAAAAAAAATCAAATTCATAGAAACCGAGAATAGAATAATGATTACTCTGGGGGTTGGGAGATGCTGGGCAAAGGGTGCAAAACTTCAGTTATGACAACATAAGCTTTGGGGACCAAATGTGCACCATGGTGACTATAACTAATAATAAAGTGTTGTGTGCTTGAAATTTGCTAAGACAGTAGACTTTAAGGGTTCTCACGAAAAATGAACAAAGAAACAAAAAAGTTAACCATGTGAGTTGATAGATATGTTAATCAACCTGACTGTGGTAATCACTTCACAAAATATGTGTGTCAAATTGTCACATTTTATACCTTAAATATATACAATTTTATCAATTCTACCTCAATAAAGCTGAAAAAATTCCACCCAATTAATGACCACCTGAAAAATAATTTAATACAGTACTTTTTCTTAAGTACAAGATCTATTTGAAGCCTAGAGAACTACAAAGGATTGAAAATAAGTATTTTATTATTCTCCCTTTTTCTTTTACAACATATTACTCCCAATTAAGGAAGGAAATAAATAGGAGGCAATAATCGCTGCTATTGTCTTATCACAAAGTGGAAGGACATCTACAAAATGACTCTTAACTGTTCGGCTTTCTAATCTGTTCTGTGCTGGCTCATCAATCATAGGACCACAGACTTTTTCAGATGAAAGAGACTAGAGAGATTGTCTCATACATTTTTTTTTTTATCTCCTCTGGCAATCGGTGAGGACAACATCAGCTTCCTCATATTTGTACTTAGCATTCTAAACCAGATGATGGTGAACCGAACCTGTCCTATGATATTAGTTTTGCCATACGCAGATTACAGAGAGCTTGCCACAGGATTAATAGCTGAGATTTTCTAGCATTGTGGAATATTTACGTGGACTATAGATTTAATATATTTCATTAAGTTTAACTTTGAATAATTGTATCAAATTCATCATTTAATATTTATTGAATGCTTACTGTGTGCTAGACTCTAGGCATAGAAAAAAAATGAACAAACTACAGCCCCAGTGTTCAAGCTGCATATAATTTGATGGTGAACAGAGATGCATAAAGAGATTACACGCGATGACGGCAATACAGTGTGCAACGATAGTGTTATGCATGGGAAAATCATAGCATTCACGACACTCATTGAGTGCTTGCTGTGTTCAGGGCACTGCTCTGAGCCGTTCCTATGTATGAATAATTCCATCTTCTGGACAATCCCATGAAGTAGGTCTTATTTCTCACTCTCATTTTGTAGATGAAGATACCGAGGGGCAAAGATGTGACGTGACCTGCCCAAAGTCACACAGCTAGTAAATGGCAGAGCCAGGATTGAAACACAGGGGGAGTCTTACTCAAAAGCTTGTCAGGAAGAACTGAAGAATATCTAAGCCGGGTGAGGTAAGCTTTGAATTAGAAGAGGTAGCCACGGGGAATGGGGACAGAACATTCCAGGTAGAAAACGCAGCTTGGAAGAACATTGGCCGTGAAACCAAGCTGCTGGGAGGACCAGAGGATAGCAGTTCAGTGTTGCCGAAGACAAGAGTGCAAGGCAGATGGGTGTGGAAGATGAGGCGAGTGGGGAGAGTGGGCTGTGACCACCATGTCGTGCATGTGTCCTTTCACCGGAAGAGACCGGTCTCCCAAATTGTGTTCCTTGGTTGTTGCTTGATACAAGAGCTCTGGAATCAAATAACTCGAGGAAAGCCCGCTAACTACATTTAAACAGGGTTCTTCCAGCAAGATTTGGCAGTCTTTAAGGAGGGAATCTCTAAGAGAGAGATGCACCTTTCAGGCTTCCCCATAGTGTTGGGACCATTGAAGTTTTATGTAGGTCCCAACTTGTAGGATTTGTAGGCAACTTATAGGACTGTGAGTGCTTCACAGAGACTTGCCAGCAATGGGGACTTGCCGGGTGAACTGAACAGAGAAAGGCAGACATGGGGAGCCAGTAGGGAATTTGTATTTGAAAAAGTCAAAGCAGGAGGTAGGGAAACTACTAGGAACTGTGTTCGTGCTAAGTAAAATTGTTTCTAATACCTTTGTACCTCCTTTTCTCCCCCTCCCGTAGCTTTCTTCATCCTCCTCAAATTGAGGACAACAATTTTGGTTGACTATTATTTCCAGCTAACTTATGAACAGTATTTAGCTCTCTATCTAGAATATGGGGTATTATTATAAAAGTCTCGTGTTGGGGTGCCTGGGTGGCTCAGTCCGTTAAGCATCTGACTTTGGCTCAGGTTATGATCTTGTGGTTTGTGGGTTCAAGCCCCGCATCAGGCTCTGTGCTGATGGCTCAGAGCCTGGAGCCTGCTTCAAATTCTGTATCTCCCTCTCCCTCTGCCCCTCCCCTGCTCCTTCTCTGTCTCTGTCTCTGTCTCTGTCTCTCTCTTTCTCATAAATGAATAAACATTAAAAAATAAAATAAAAGTCTGTGTTAGATGCCAAAGGCTTATGGATATTTCTTTCAATAGAGGCTCCTGAAGACTGAAATATCTTCCAGATCCAAAAGAATAAATTGCAATGGTAGAAAAGTAGAAGAAGCTGATAGCTTGGGAAAGTATAAAACAAATAACACCAGATGCACAGACACCTGCTGAGTTTAGTGATAGGTTTGCCCTTGTTTTGGAGACACTTCATTTGGATGAGACCCATAGAGGCTTTATTTCTTTAGTGGTGTAAAATGTGGAAGATCAGACTTGTAGCAAATGTTGCAGGGGTCACGACTTGGTTTTGAGAGCCATATTCTCCAGGACACAGGCAAAAGTGAAAGGCTGGAGCTAAATATCAAGACTAGAGTTAGGAAAACAAAAACAACGTCTTTATAGACCTCGTGGGCGTTAATATTAATTATGAAATATGATAGCCATTCACATTTTCCTTTGGTTCTTGAGAGTAAGGACAATAGTCCCCAGGGGGAAATTCTGGTATATCTGGATGCAGCGGAAGTTTATCAGCAAATACATATTAGGACAATAAATTACAATATGTCTAACACAAGGAAGAAATCGAAGGCCAACATTTATATTAGCATAATTGTTGTATACACGTAAATAGAGGACAAATAAAGTATATACAGACTCTGCATTTAAAAAAAAACTTGACAATTTAGTTTCATTTTCTTCTAAAACTTTTTTTTTTAACTTTCTGCAGAAAGTTTAGCATTTCCTGAACGAGAAGTCATGTGGCTGTGCATTTTTACTGAAGCAGGTAGCTTATTCCAGCAGTTTGGAGCTACAGCCCAGAAAGATTTTCTTCTGCTGTCAGTTTTGGCTTTAGGCATTTCAAAATTAATAGACTGGGTCGAGTGAAGGGCATAGTTGCAGCCTGTGTTGGATAAAAGTGAACATAAATACATAAATATGCTGCTACCAAATGACTACGAGAAAGCATTTATAAGGAGATGAAATTTTTAAAAATCTTGGGACAATAAAGTAATTGGATTGAGTGTGGGAGAATACGTACTGCCTCTTGCTTGTAATCTCTAACAGGTTCGGTTTTATTTTTATTTTCTGTTATGTGATTTCTTTGTCGGGCTAATGCTCACTTTGCTTTGTGGCTCTCAGCAATGCCTTTCATGCGATGACACTCCAGCTAAGAGAGGCCTCCCCAATGGCTTATATTAATTTGTGTATGAGAGCATAAATGCTTCTGGTAGATAGTACCAAGGAACAATTCTTTTTTTTTTTTATTTTATTTTTTTTTTTCAACGTTTATTCATTTTTGGGACAGAGAGAGACAGAGCATGAACGGGGGAGGGGCAGAGAGAGAGGGAGACACAGAATCGGAAACGGGCTCCAGGCTCTGAGCCATCAGCCCAGAGCCTGATGCGGGGCTCGAACTCACAGACCGCGAGATCGTGACCTGGCTGAAGTCGGACGCCTAACCGACTGCGCCACCCAGGCGCCCCATGGGAACAATTCTTTTGACAACTTTTTAAAAATTGCTGGTCGTAGTGGAAAATTGATCTGAACAACAAAGGGTAAAGAGCAGTGCCTGGCAACGTGAATGTTGACAGGGGATCCCACAAAAGGCTGGAACTGGTTTTAAAACATCGTGGCGGGGCGCCTGGGTGGCGCAGTCGGTTAAGCGTCCGACTTCAGCCAGGTCACGATCTCGCGGTCCGTGGGTTCGAGCCCCGCGTCGGGCTCTGGGCTGATGGCTCAGAGCCTGGAGCCTGTTTCTGATTCTGTGTCTCCCTCTCTCTCTGCCCCTCCCCCGTTCATGCTCTGTCTCTCTCTGTCCCAAAAATAAATAAACGTTGAAAAAAAAAATTAAAAAAAAAAAACATCGTGGCATCTGAATAATTTGAAGAAATGTGTGTTATCAACAGTGTACCTCCGTCATATCATCCGTCGCAAATACACGGTTTGTGTCTTTAAGTATATTTCAGTGTGTGTCAACAGAAGAAAAAAACTGGGAAACTTGAAACAGCCAACATATCCCCCAAATCCATTTCAATGAAGAACATTGAATTTATTTGTTCCTGTTATTTCTCAAAACATGGAGAGAAACATTTGAATCCTGCAAAATAGTCTAAAACTACTTATAGTTGTTTGCTTTAGAAACAAGGTCCAGCTTCCTGGGCCCTGTGGGGTCAGCAAAGCCACACAGAAGAGAAACCACCCTTGGTTCAATGCTCTGGGGACATCATCCTGAAATTCTTAATAATTTTATCTTTGATTTTTGTGTTTTCATAAGTGGGATGGGATCGTGGACATGTGCTGGGGGTTTGGAGTCTCTCTTCCTGTGTGGTCCCATCTCCCCGAAGTGGGTTCTTTTGGCTGCCACTCCCCTGTTCCCCTGCCTTCTGTCCCAGCAGGAGCCTGGGCATGTGCAGGATGGGACCCCAAGCAGATGTGGGGACTGTGATCCCCTTGCAATGGTCCCTGTGTGTCCAAGGAAGCATGGTTTGGTATACCAAATTAAGAATGACCATGCCAGATTAAGAAAGAGACAGAGAGAAAGAGATTGGCCACAGAAGCGAAGAACTGTTTTTTTTGGGGTTTTTTTTGTTTTTTTTTTTTTTAACGTGGGGCCTGTCATTTTCATTTTGTACTGTGCCCTGTAATTCAGGTAACTAGTTTTGATTTAGGACACTTGTCTGTATAAGCAGATTTTGACTAATATTCGGTGTGGATCCAATGATACGTCTACCATCCCATCCACTACCCACACACATATTTGTGAAGTGAGTGTTCCTAACTCTGATAATCATGGCCCGACTTGGGCGGTGGATTCTTACTCAGGAAATGTGGATGGTGAGGAACAAAGACTTGCAGTGATTCTCAGCAAGCCTTGTGGTTTTCACATGGCCTCAGGGACCTGAGCCCCCGTGGTCCTGGGTGAAGGAGCCAGCTTGAATGTTCTGGAGCCCCTCTGGTGCTTGCGCTCTGTGGTGGCCTGCAGGGTAATTGTGGGCATGGTAAATGGTGACCCCGTACCTACTCAATGAGTTTTCTTCAGTCCATCAGTGAAGGAGAAGGTGGTAAAGGAAAAAAAAAGGCCATTTTTTCCCCCTCGATTCTCAATCTTTAAAACAGATGTTTTTGTTTGTTTCCTTCTTTTCAGTCTTCAATGTGATATTGATTCAGGATTCAGGATACGGATGTGTCTAATGCAAGGTTCTCCTATGGGTGTCAGACTTTCGCCTCATATGGATTCAATAGGCTCTATCCACATGGCTATCGTTTTCCTTTGGGTCCCTTTGGATGATATTAGAAGGTAGACTCCCTTTGCTTTCCTTCCAACCCATATTCTCTCTGTCCTGTACCTTTCAATCCTTTCTGGCCTTTCCTCGAAGGTGATTAAACCTTTCAAAACTCCTTTACTTTTCATATCTGATGTGTTTCATTTTAGCTCTTTTCTTCATTTGCAGATCATGAGATCATGACCCGGGCGGAAATCAAGAGTTGGACGTTTAACTGACTGAGTGACCCAGGCGCCCCTCTAAACTGATTTTTATTTTGATCTTGAAAGTGTTCCCTTTGCGGGGCGCTGGGTGGCTCAGTGGGTTTGGCTTCTGACTTCAGCTCAGGTCGTGATCTCACGGTTCTGTGAGTTTGAGCCCACCATGGGGCTCTCTCACTTTGGATCCTCTGTCCCCTTTCCTCTTGGCTCCTTCCCCACTCACTTTCTCCCTTAAAAATAAATAAACATTAGAAAGAAAGAAAGAAGAAAGAAAGAAAGAAAGAAAGAAAGAAAGAAAGAAAGAAAGAAAGGAAAGAAAAAAAGAAAGAAAGAAAGAAAGAAAGAAAGAAAGAAAGAAAGAAAGAAAGAAAGAAAGAGAAAGAAAGAAAATGTTCCCTTTGCTATATTTGAGTTAAGGGACTGGAACTGGTGGAATGTGCTCCCTTTCAGAAGGCTAATGAATATAGGAAAATGCTACAGTATTCCTCTTTGTCCATTCTTGTTCTTGAGTAAATCATATATTTAGTTCTGGGGATGTGGAAATGTCTTATAAGCTCACTATATTTCAATGGCCTTGGTTAGAGATTATAGGATACAGTGAAAGGCACATCTGAGGCTAACCCACATGTCATTTAATGTGATAATTTAGTAGTACGTTAAAAATTAAAGCAGCATTTTACGTGTGAGAAACTTAGTTATCCTGGGATTTCTCTTTATCCAAAGCAGAGTAGGCATGTCTAGGGTTGTAGGGCTCCATTGTCTAAGTTTTCAGGAAGAAAGAAGTCTGCCAGGCCATTTTTAATCGTCCGTGGTTTTGTTAATATTAATGCTAAGTGTTTATGCTCCCACTGAGGTATTCAATGTCACTTCTTTGAAGCTCACATAATCATAGCCATAACGGGATGACTCTACTGTCTGTTATTTCAATATGCATCCCTTTCTTGGACCACATGGCCCAGATAGGCAGAGGACAAAGCTTCTCCACATCATTCTTAAACACAGCAGGAGTAATACAGGCTCCCTCCCTGCAGGCTTGCTCTCTGATTAACCTCAATTCAGGGATCTGCAGGAAAACAGGGTCATGCAACCTTAAATTCTGATCAAATTCGGCAGCATACTGTCCTTGAACTGTTCTACCAGGAAAGAAACAAACATAATTAAGAAGTCCTTTCTCCCTAACCTCCCTGTCCTGCCCAACGCACCCCATTCCACACACCGAGAGTAAGCAGCAGGACAGATTTCCTAATTCAGGAAGTCGTGGTTCTGATTTCATGTTTCTACCCAGAGAACCAAATTCCGCTGCAATTCCCCGAGCAGCATGGTGCGTTGTTATTACTGTCTCCAGATGCCCACGTTCTGGACCAGCAGCACAAGCCCAACATAAAAGAGAATCCCGAGGAAATGTGAAGCTGTCTCGCTATAATTAACCCCGGACTCTGTATTGGACAATGTAGATAAACATTTACAGAAGTGTTTTCACATTTGCCTGACTTACTTGCATATTTCACGCTTCATGAAAATTTTACGTAATTTAATAAAAAGCATATTTCCAACCGGGAAAAACACTTTGCTGCAAACCCATCTCGTCTTACTCTGCATCACGTCTTACGTACAAATTAGAACATCTTGCACAATACCTGTGACTTGTTCTAACATTTTAGATCTGAAAAGCCTGGCAATTGTACCTTTGGTTTGGAATCTGAATATATCTATAGCATAGAATACCCCCTCCCTTTATAGATCGCGGGCAGGATTTGCTTTTCACTTTGGGCAGAAATCTATTCTTTGTAGAATATTCCCACACATGTCTGTGTCTATTTCTCAGAGCAGTGGCACAAAGGATATGACCCCTTTGCTCCCAGTCACCTTTCATGGTGCTGAATCGCCTTGGACGTCGGTGCCAGTCAGCACGATTTGATTTGCTATGGTAAGAATAAGATTATATCTAACAGACGATGTCATTTCCAGGTTCAATAGGCACAGATTTAAAACTAGTCCTCTCTTTGACCCTCTGGGTTCTCTTGAACTCTTGCACCTTCTTTGACAGTGTTTGTGAATGAGCGAATTCACGACAATTCAAGGTTATTTTAATGATAATAGCGCCGCGGTGACAAAGGAAGGAGGAAGGGCTCGTCGTCCCAGCGCTGGTGCTCCTTCACCGTGGCGACTTCCTTCCTGACAGACTGACTGCGGAGTGAATTCCTGTTGATGGTCAAAAGCTGAGAGCACTTGTGTGTCTGCAACAGTGCTGCAGCTACTGATCTGCGAACCTCACATGCCTCAGAATAGCGCATCGCCATGGCAACAACAAACAGGGGGCTAAATTCCATCAGCCGCAGTGACTCAGTGAGCCCCGCAGATAATGCGCGGGGCCTGGCCAACTGCCCACAAAGGCTTCTGTGAAAGTTCCGAGGAATTCACTGCGGGTTGTTAGGTCTGCTTAAGTCTAAATTCTCTCTTTGGTTGCTTAATTCCTTATATGGACGGTATTTGTTTAAAAAAAACAAAAAAACAAAAAACAAACTTAAAATCCCCCTAAAATAGTCCACTCTCAGGAACACACGATTTGGGGCGACTCCACTTTCCGCTGATTTGAAAATTCTCACCGTTCCCATTGCTATGTCTTTATTATTATTACTATTATTATTATTATTATTTCTTCCATTCCTCTAATTGTTTAACCTTTTGTTGTTCCCTACACTTGATCTTAGCCAAAAGGCCGAGAAGTGATGTTGTTGTTGTTCCCTAAACCACGAGTGGCAGGGAGTTAAAAAGAATCTATGTGGCACTTGTGATTTTTGTTCCCGAAACATCTAGAATGAGTTTAAAGTTGACAACGTTCTGCCTTGAGGTCAGTGATTATCAAGATTTTTTTAAAGGTGAGAGGTCCTGGGTGGAAAGGAGAGAGTAGTTAAGTCTTTTGATGTATTCGGTGCAGTGGAAGGACCATCGGTTGGAGAGAAGATTAAAGAAGGTGGGCATTTTCAGAATTGCCAGCTTTAAATGTAGGAAATTACTAGCTTTAAATGATCTCCTATTAATGTCCTTACCTCCCAAGATCCTACATTCAAAAGGGTTAAGACCCTTCTTCAAAGAAAACCCTGAGCGATTGAGTAAATAACTCTCCTTTTTTTTTTTTTTTTTTTTTTTTTTAACTGAGTAGTGGCAGGGGTGAGAAATAAAATAGGCCTGTGAAACTCATAAGAATATGCCATCTCGCTTTTGTAATTCCTGGGCCGGATGTTCTTTTTCAGTGCCTCCCTTCTCTTGGCCCCCCTGCTGTCTGTCGCCAGCTCCCATCCTGGGAACTTCCTTTGCAGCACAGCCATATGCAATCTGGCCATGGGGTGGATAAGACACAATGGTGGACACATGTATTATTCATGGCCAGATGAGAAATCGAGATACTCAGTTCCTGCTACCAAAGAAACAGGCACTTGACGAACCTCTGGGAGTATCCACTTTTATGATTAAGACAAAAAGTCTAAGTTCAGCCTACTAGGTAGCTTTCTTTGAGTGTGTCCAGAATCTACCTCAATAAAAATATTAAACATGAGAATGCTTATAACAAACACCTATTTCACTGTTTTTCTCCAGAAACGTTTCAATGAGCAAAGTCAAATCACTCACTCACTCTCACCTACACACACAGTTTTCTTCTTGTAGCCAAAGATATGTTTCTTAGCTCCTTTCATTCTTTTCAAGCCTGAAAAGCAATAGGTACAATCTGAGACCCTGTGAGATCTCGATTTGTGAGATGTCATGTATTGTCCCCTTCATCCAATATTCATCTTCCTCTCAAGCATAACGTTTTATAAGTGTATATAATACGTGTGTGTATTTGTCCTGAGACAGGCATAAGGTATGGTGAGTGAGGGGAGCGTCGTGTCAAGGGCAGTGAGCAGGGCTCGGGTGGGATGAGTGAACTATGGTGGGGGCAGTGGACACAGAAGGAAGAGGGTCTGGTTTGCACAGGGCAGGTTTTCTTCTCTAAGTGGGCTGAGGAACTCAGCTCTTGAGCAAGGACAATGATATGATAAAGGTGACACTTGAAGATGATGTGGGAATGGGGCACAAAAGGCCAATTCAGTCATCTTTATAGTCTAGTCGTGAAGGGCTACGTTTTTGTTGTTGTTGTTTTAATGTTTGTTTGTTTTTGAGACAGAGACAGGGCATGAGCAGGGAAGGGGCAGAGACAGACGGGACACAGAATTCGAAGCAGGCTCCGGGCTCTGAGCTGTCGGCACAAAGCCTGATGCGGGGCTTGAACTCGCGAGCCATGAGATCATGACCTGAGCTGAAGTCGGACGCTTAACCGACTGAGCCGCCCAGGCGCCCCGAGCTACGGTTTTAATGTACCTGATACACATGGAAAGGAGCTGACAGGCACAAGAGAAATTGCCGATTAAATAATTTGGTTGTTGTTGTTATGGTTATAAGTTTGAGGGACTTTCTCCTCACGGAAGCAACAAAGAAAAATCTCGGTATCTATGTAAAATAGTTGAATGTACACATTCTGCCAAGGAGTCCAACATGCTTGAAAATTCCAGCGCACATGCTTTGTGAAGGTCTACCTTTATCCAACAAATAGTGAAAACTCTTCATAACCCCTGGGTATTTTATTTTTAAAGTTTATTTATTTATTTTCGAAAGGGAGAAAAAGTTATCAGTGGTGGAGGGGCAGAGAGAGAGAGAGAGAGAGGGAAAGAGAGAATCCCAAGCAGTCTCCACGGTGTGGAGTCTGATGCAGGACTCAAACCCACCAATCATGAGATCCTGACCTGAGCCAAAGTCAGATGTTTAACTGACTGAGCCACCCAGGCACCGCCCCCCCTCCCCACCCCCCCCCAGGTTATTTTAAAGCATCAAACACAAATTTAACATTTATTGGAGTTTCTCTTTGTTTTTCTTTAGAGGCAAAGAGGAAAACCAAAAGAAAACACTGAGTCCTTGGCTGTCTTCACATTTTAATAGAGCTCCTACTACTTACAGGCTTGCAAAAATTATGGAACATAATTTGGGGCGCCTGGGTGGCGCAGTCGGTTAAGCGTCCGACTTCAGCCAGGTCACGATCTCGGGGTCCCTGAGTTCGAGCCCCGCGTCGGGCTCTGGGCTGATGGCTCAGAGCCTGGAGCCTGTTTCCGATTCTGTGTCTCCCTCTCTCTCTGCCCCTCCCCCGTTCATGCTCTGTCTCTCTCTGTCCCAAAAATAAATAAACGTTGAAAAAAAATTTTTTTAAATTATGGAACATAATTTATAGACTTTATGAACGTTTCTTACGTGAATAGCAAAATCACAGCATCTTCAACCAATTAAGAGAAACCTGCCTAAGCCAATTAAATATCCTAATGTAAAATTGATTTTTTTTAAAAAGCAATATTATTCTCAAGACTTTATACCGTTTCAAAATAAGGCACCACGTCCTTTACCCATAGAGACTGTTACAGCATGTTTGGTAATAAATGGTTAAAAGTTATTTGCAATTAGCCTACGCTTTTTTTTTTAACGGTCACGACTACATAGTGTTCCGGGATGTTTGAGAACACTTTGTCCTCTTAAATATTTCAAGCATCCTCTTTCCTTATACTCTCGTTACAAAGAATGGGAAAATAGATCCCAGCTAGAGCCTCTTTCCTATATATTTTAAATTCTAACTAAGACTTCTGCGTTGTTGAGAATTTTCCATGCGGAAAATAATCAATAGCCATTAATATGCAAAAGCCTTATTTATAATCAAAGATCACTGTGCATTTCCCCTCTTCTTGAGCCCTACGACCCCCCGCTAGTAGGCATGCTTTTCAGGTGCGTCCCTCAGTGACTAAGGCCAATCCTTTTCAATATAGTATCTTTAATAAGCCGCGAGCCCCAGCCTTTTAATTCCTTTGGTTGGAGTTTTAGAGGTGAGCAAGGTGAACTTCTTGCCATCTCCAATTTGTTCCTCATCTCTATGTGCAAGTGTGCCTCATATCAGCATTCAATATCTCTGGTGGGTCAAAATGCAAGACGCCTATGCCCTATGTGACTGCCTAGCTGTGGTGTTCTTAGCTTTTCCTCTACTCCCTTATGTGCTTCTGTTACTTTTTATTATTGCCAGCCTCTTTGATATATCCAAGCCTGCCTTCTCATCAGCCTCAATGTCAACATATACACCAGGTGACAGCATTATCAGCAAGTTCAGCGTCAGCACCCCTACACCCTTGTGTCAGCAGCTGACCCCGTGCTGGTTCACGGTGTTATTTTAAATTCAAATTCATTTGTTTCGTGCTGGGATTTTACTGATATTTAGAGGGAAAATGATTTACTCAAGGTACAAGGGAGAAGCAGACTTCTTTTCATTTCTTGTGGATTAGATAAACCAAAGAGGAAACAAGAGGGCGAAACCCTTGTTCTTTAAAGGGGGCTATGTGTAATCCTTACGCTTTCTGTCTTGGCTTCTTCTAACCTGTCGGGTAGCTTCTTTTCCCTGGAATTACTTTTCTATCTTTATTTCATATAAAGCTTAGGATCTCTAGGTGAGGCTGTCCTTTAGGAATACCAAAGAGCTGCTTATAAGTTGCGAATGTGAAAAGTTGTGAATCTTGGAAACCTCATTGTACCCAGCCTCTGGATGGAATGGATTGGTCACCCCCTCCCATTTTTTTCTGCCAATGCCTGAGACTGAAACAGTGATGTTCTTAATTCAGTGAGATTATCCACCATCAAGGTGACCTTTGTGTGTATGGGTAAGTTGAAGGATTCTTTTTTAAGTTCCCCTACCACGATAATAAGAACTCCTCAAATTATTGTCTGGTTACACACGGCTCAGACTTGGCCATAGAGCTCCTGCCCTTCTAGAGGCTTCTCTGGGAAACACTGTGATCCACTCCTCAGCAGCCTTATTGTTTTTCCTTACTTCTCAGCTCTTTGCTGCCTCTCGCCTCATTTGCAGGCCAACATGAAGTGGAGCTTTCTATGGGATGGGCAAAGGAGAAAGGGGCAGGAGACATACGTGGCCTTATTTCTTCCTGCCCGTGACTAAAAACTACCTCCACCCTCTGATTCTGCCGGTTCATTCATTCATTTGTCGAACAATTGTGACTTCATGTGTGCCCACTGCTACGTGAGGTTATGAGGACATTTCCACATCCCCAGAACTAAATATATGATTTACCCAAGAAGTATTAACCCTCTGATGAAAGACAAGAATGGACAAAGAAGAATACTGTAGCATTCTCCTGTATTCATTAGCCTTCTGAAAGGGAGCACATTCCACCAGTTCCAGTCCTTCAACTCAAATATAGCAAAGGGAACATTTTCAAGATCAACATAACAATCAGTTTAGAGGGGCGCGTGGGTGGCTCAGTCAGTTAAGGGCCCAACTCTTGACCTCTGCTCAGGTCATGATCTCACGGTTGGTGAGATTGAGCCCCACTTGGCGCTCTGCACTGACAGTGTGGAAACGGGTTGTGATACTCTCTCTCTGCCTCTCCTCCCTCTCAAAATAGAGAAATGAAGCCTAAAAAGGAAAACAGACAAAAAAAAAAAAAAAAGATCAGACGATTCCCATCAACAGCTGGTGTATGTTTTTGAGAATAATTTTTCTCTGAGATGTTTTTGTCTAGTGACCTATACCAGACAATTTATTTCATTTATCTAGAAAACATTTTGCAAGCATTTAAATCAGTTATTCAAAAAAAAATTTAAAGACCACTTACTATGCTCCAGGCCCTGAAAATACAAGTATAAATACAGAGGGCGTTCATCCAAGAAACATATCCTCTGATGGAAGAAACAGATGAGGACAGGACACAAATCGCTGCAGTTCACCAAAGCAAGTGCCATGGTCGCACCAAGGATGAAGTGATCAACAGCGCAGGGACAAAGGTCAGCCCGAGCAACAGCATGGGCAAATGCTAGGGATTAGCAGTGTTCCGGCCCGTGCGGGTAGCCCCGTCTGGCCAGAGAAGAGCTTATAAACCAGAGATGGCTGACGTTAGGTTGGAAGCCCGCTGAGAAACTGTTGTTTTATCCTGAAAGACCTTGAGCATGAGAGAAACAAGATCAAATTTGCATTTTAGAAAGGGCACTGTGGCAGAGGTGTGCAAGATAAACTGGAGCAAGGAGAGGCTAGAGATAGAGAGAGGGAGGGACACATAATGAGGTCATGCACTTGGAGTGCAAGGACTTCAGTAGTGCCTCCTGAGAATGGGGCTCAGCCCTCTTTTATCTCAACGTCTCTCTCTCTCTTTCTCTCTCTCTCTCTCACACACACACACACACACACACATGCAATTTGTGTAATGTTTGCTCCTAATCAGCCATCTCCACAAACAAACTCTTGTACTATTTCATCCCTTGAGAATACAGTGTAGTCCACAAATATCGTTTAGAAAAAACATTTTCTAGTAGGACATCTCATAATATATTTTGCATGTCTACAACTGCTTGGGGAGTACAAAGGCATGGCTACCATTAAACAAATAAGAATTCAATATTTGATTACACAGTTGTATAATATGTCAATTAAGAAACAAACAGACAGGGCGGGGCACCTGGGTGGCTCAGTTGGTTAAGCATCTGACTTCGGCTCTGGTCATGATCTCACGGTTTGTGAGTTCGAGCCTCGTGTCAGTCTCTGTGCTGCCAGCTCAGAGCCTGGAGCCCGCTTTGGATTTTGTGTCTCCCTCTCTCTGCCCCTTCCCCACTGGTGCTCTCTCTCTCCCTCTCTCTTTCTCTTAAGAGTAAATAAACAATACAGAAAATTTAAAAAGAAAAGAAGCAAACAGAGACCAGGAGAAATGAGTACAAGAATTAAAAATGAGCAAGATGGATCATGACAAGTAAGTTTGTCATGACAGGGAAATGCTGGGTACGGGATTTTTACCTGTTGGGTGACTGAGCTGTGAGAGGCGCCAGAAAATGGAGAAGGTGCTGACAGACTTAAATATCACAGGATTTTATGAGCCTCCTTGGCATAAAGACAGTTGAAATTCCCTTTCCACATCATGCCTTAAGTCAGACATGCCATTACGTCATCCCCCTATTCCTTTTGCCACTCACCATATGTGACCCAAATAAATGACAACCCCGAATTCAGAAGTGCCATTATGGAGAAGGAATCAAGCCAAGGGTTTTCTAAAATCCCCCCTTCAAAGACTGTCCTCATGACTCTATTCATCAGCCACCACCAAATCACCTCTTATCGCCAGGTGCCTGGTGTAGACCATGCAAGGAGAGCATGGTTTGTTGAGGTTTGTTGGCCACAGTGTGGGCTTGGTATTAACAAATTACTCTTAGGACGTGCCTACATGAAAAGTGTTGTAATCACTGGGGACACGTCCCGCTATATTGAATACTTGTCACATGATGAAGAGAATATTGCCTCGGCCTTGTAGTTACTTGAAGAGGGATATAATTTAGAATTTGAAATAATCTAGAGGAATGGATTACAAAGTGGTTCAAGGATAAATCCCATCAAGGATATTGAGTTGTTCACATTGGATAAAGCAAAGTTATGTAATAATGTAATTTTTCAAAGATGTAACATAAATTCTTTTTATTTGATTTTATTTTGAGAGAGTGCATGCATGAGTGGGAGAGGGGCAGAAAGAGAGGGAGAGACAGGATCCCAAGTAAGTTCCTTGCTGTCAGCCTGGAGCCTGATCCTGGGGCTCGAACCTACCCACGAACTGTGAGGTCATGACCTGAGCCAAAATCAAGAGTCGGAGGCTTAACCAACTGAGCTACCTAGGGGTCCCCAAAGATGTAACATAAATTCTTAAATGAAAGTTGAACATCAATATACTATGGGATCTGCCCTATCAGCTGCTTCACAGAATGTGCTAGACACAAAATGTGCTAACCTTAAATATTGCCTTAAAAAAAATAAATGATTAAGCACATAGTGATCTGGAAAAAAATGAATGAGATAATCTCAGGAAAAATCATTTAATGTGGGGTTTCTTGACTATACTAAATCACTTTTTACCTGTATGCGACTCACAGTTTAAAATGCATCTGCTTTTTTTTTTTTTTAATATTTTAATTTTGAGAGAGATAGAGACAGTGTAAGTGGGAGAGGGGCAGAGAGAGAGAGTCCCAAGCAGGCTCTGTACTGTCAGCACAGAGCCCGACATGAGGCTCGATCTCACGAAACCGAGAGATCATGATATGAGCTGAAACCGAGAATTGGATGCTTAACCAACTGAGCCACCCACGCACCCCAAAATGCATCTGCTTTTATTAATAAATGTGGTGCAATTAAGCTGCATCTTTTCCTTTCTAACTTTTAACCCTGAACATGGTATTTAGGTTTCAAAAATAATTAAAAATGATAAAATTAACAGAAGCTTGGTAGTATATGTATTTTTATATCTGATAAAACCATTCTTTTCCTGACTGCAGTGATTTTCTTTTTTTTTTTTTTTTTTTTTTTTTTTGATACTTGTGTTTGTGTGGGTGTGATAGAGTTTTACTAAACCCTAAGGTTAATGTTAAAAATTGCTTTAAAAATCATTATGATGCTGGGATGCCCGGATGGCTTTAAGCAGTTAAGCATCCAACTTCAGTTCGAGTCACGATCTCACAGCTTGTGAGTTTCAGCCCTGTTTCGGGCTCCGTGCTGACAGCTCAGAACCTGGAGCTTGCTTTGAGCTCTTGTCTCCCACTCTCTCTTTACCCCTCTCCTGCTCTCTCTTTCTCAAAAATAAATAAACATTCAAAAAATTTTTTTAAGTAGTTAGGGTGTTAACGTTGCCTTGAGATATAACTGAGGAAAAGTTCTCACATATGACAGAAGCAAATAAAGCTTTATGTTTTATAGTTACATATTATTGCACTAGCCTTCCTATTCAAAAATAATACAATGGCAGTAATCACAAAGCTATGTGTTAACTACACAGCAAATTGGAAAATTTGACGTTGGGTAAATATGTACATGTATTATTATTAAATTATGTTAAACTATCACTAGTAAAGTTGGAGAAATATCTTACAAAAATGTTAATGTTTAAAAATTATACACCACCATTGTTTAAATGAATATGGAAAGTAAATTAATTTTTAAAGAAACATATTTATTGTATCTGTAAACTATTAATTATGTTGCTGCTTAAATAGATAAAGACAAATTTTAAGGGTGCCTACAGAATTTTGTAATTTATTTTAACGATAAGCAAAATACAAAATAGCAAGATTTCACATGCATGGAAACAAATGTACTTGGTTTTTTGCTTTTTCTTTTTGGTACAAAATGGTTAGATTTTTAAAAGCAGAACTATTTAAAATCCAAATACAATTTAGGATATATTTTGCTTTAAATATTTAATGAAATAATTAGGTCTGGTTAAACTAACATCCTTTATTTTTAAATTATAGATCCTTAAAAACTCTTATACGTTTCATCTTTGTTGAATAATTCATTGCATCTAATTATTTAATACAAATTCTTACTAACATAATATATGAATATCAACTCTTTAAAATTAAAAAATTATACTTTTTTGTAGTCTTGTTACTGCAGAGTTATTAATATTTTATATTTATTCTCTTCTGGATATCCATGAAGACATACGTCAAGATGTTTGTTAGCAACAGTATTTATAATTATTAGATTGAAATCCTTGGCCATTACTTAGGCAGAAATTATTTCTTTCTCCAATAGACAACTTTTACATGTTGGATTTATAGCAAATGGTGCTGAAATCTATTCCAGGAAAGGGAAAACTTTCCCGTAAGTGTGTTTTTATTTATCTGTAGCTCTATCTCACACACACACAACATCCAAGACTGAAACATTCATGTTTCTGTCCCTGGTTTTTGTCTATTATTCTAAAGTATTTTTTTTTAAGTCGTCAGGAGACCAGCCATCTACTTCAGTCATTAGATGTGAACATTTTGGCTTCATTATGTTTCATAACGTGTTTTTGACTTGAATAGACTATCATTTTCTCGTAAAACATCAGTGGGAAGGAACTTTCATTTCCACATCTTTAATACTAAATAAAAACAGAGGAAGAAGAAACAGACTTTTTATCAAATGCATAGTTTGTGTTTTAATTCATCAAATACGTACTGAGCATGAGTATGTTTTGTTGTTAAGAAACACAAGGATGAAAAGCAAAAAATATGCCCAAACAACTTAAGACCTCATGGGAAGGCTGATAATCGCACATGAAACTGGAATGCAGTTCAGTAAGAATTCTGATGGGCAAATAACTAGATGTTGCCACACTACACAGAAGAGTAATCTGGAGTGCCTGGGTGGCTCATTCAGTGAAGCATCCAACTTCAGCTCAGGTCATGATCTCATGGTTTGCGAATTCCAGCCTCACACTGGGTTTTGCACTGACAGCTCAGAGCTTGCTTGGGATCCTCACTCTCCCTCTCTCTCTCTCTCTGTGCCTGCCCCCTCAAAAATAAATAAACATAAAGAAAAGAAAAGAAAAGAAAAGAAAAGAAAAGAAAAGAAAAGAAAAGGAAAGAAAAGGAAATAAAGAAAAGAAAAGAAAAGAAAAGAAAAGAAAAAAGAAAAGAAGAGTCACCTAATCCAGAGGTAGGGGATTTTGAAGGGCTTCCCGGAGGTGGTGGCTTCTGAGGCAAGATATGGTGGACTAGAAGTACCCAACTGCAGAGAGGTAGGGGTGAACAAGGGCCTATAACTGAAAGATTGCCCTTTCAGGGAATGATAGAGATTGGGTGTGGTTTCTCTTCTAACCTATTCAGATTTTCTAGAAAAAAAAGACCAAAGAAGCAACAGCAAAAATCAGGTGCCTCACAATGCATATTTTTCGAGAAACCAAAGCTAGAAAGCCTGGATCTGTTGCCTCGGTTTTCCATGTTGCCATCCTTTGGCCTGTCAATAGAACACATGACAACACACATATGAACCCAAGTGGATGAGAAACTAAGAGGAAAATCCGGAAGAAAATAAGAATGACAAAATTTCACATGAGTATCCAAGTGCAAACACTATCTGAGGAGACTGATTATGAATTGAAAAGCCAGGCATGGAAAGAACAGTTTAGAACGCACCTGAATAATAAAATAGCCTATGACCTCATTAGCAGATTGTTCCTGCCCCCTCTCCTCGGGGGTTCTTTGCATTCTGGGAGTTTAAAATCTCTGCTTTCACCTTAGACATCAAGCCTAAATAAATTCCATTCTGGAGGCCAGACTCTTGTTGCCCATTCCGTACCCTGCACTTTTCCAGGCTGGCAGGATGCCCTACTCATGCCTGAGCCCCGGGCCCTCTCCAGCCTCAGGATGGACGAGGCCACTAAGGCATGCCCTGGGCTCTTTACTAGGATGGTGGGAAACTGCAGCTGTGACCTTCAACTGGAGTAACAACAGGACCAAGACAAGTGACAGGCATCTTAATGGAGGGGAAGGGGGGCGCCTGGGTGGCTTGGTGGGTTAAGCATCCGACTTCGGCTCAGGTCATGATCTCACGGTCCGTGAGTTCGAGCCCCGCGTCGGGCTCTGTGCTGATAGCTCAGAGCCCGGAGCCTGTTTCAGATTCTGTGTCTCCCTCTCTCTCTGCCCCTCCCCTGTTCATGCTCTGTCTCTTTCTATCTCAAAAATAAATAAACGTTAAAGATTAAAAAAAAATTAATGGAGGGGAAGGAGGATGGTTGAGGCTGCTTGATTCAAAGATGAGCTCTCTGGCAAGGCATGTGAAAAAGACCCCTCGGCGTTGTTTGTGGGAGAGGAGGGATCCCACAGGTGCTGGCTAAAGTGTGGTGACTTAATCTCTTCCAGTGGACTGGCATAGACAGTCATACTTTGAAGGAGAAACGAGGAAAAATAGAAGAGAATGGAAAGAGGCATCATCAGCCACAATTTGGATCAAAGAGCACAATAATCCTAATTGTTCTTAAGGATAGCACATCCCCATTTTGGGGTTTGCACGGAGAAGGCGGGATTAGGGGCCGGGAAGTATCCTTCTCTTTGCTGGAGTTGGCTGGAGACCATCGGACAGGATTATCTGGGTAATGTGTTCTTGGCCAAGCCCTGTGTGGGGCCGTGACCAAATAGATGCAGATACATATGTTTGAGGATTGTGCAGATGATTAGTTAGTCCTTACCTATCAGAAAGGACTGAGGATGTAAAATTCCAGTGAGAATTTCAGTTGGGAATTTGAGCTTTCATTAGATGTGGAAATCGTTAGCTCAATGATTAAAAAAAAAATCCAAACATTAGAAAGGAGGTCACTCGGATTCTAGATTATAGCATATTTACTGGCTATTGAAACGTATGTTTTCATTATTTTTGTCTGTTCTTTCTTGATGGGGGGTGGGGGGGGCTGAAAAAGCTGCCAGGCCTGGAGATGACAATCCTCCAAAGATTCAGATGAAGGTCAAGGGAGACAAATATTCCAGCTGCTGGGTCCATTCTTTCCCATGCCAAGTGTGAACCATGTTTCCAACACTGAAATTTGGGAACTTAGCCAGGAAAAGCCAGAATGAGTTAATCCTATACAAAATGCTCTATTAGGGAACTGCTCTCACCCAAGGGGAGTAGGCCAAGTGAAGTGAAATGAGGAGGACACAAGGTTTGGGGAACTTTCTCAGCAGAGGTATAGACGTATAGAATGTTCCAGAAACTTGAAGTATTTGACTACTAGAGTGATGAGTGCAGAGGAGGAGAAGCCTGGCAATGAGCTGGAGAAGCGGGTATGAGATACTTCATGGAGGGTTGTATGTGACATGCCCAGCTTTGAGAGCTTTGTTCCTCGTCTTGCAGACAACCAGCAGTTATGGAAGGGGGTGTGATTAACCCCTTCCTTAGAAGGCCAGTCAGTTGTTTCATTACTTATTACTTCTTCACAACAATCTCAGAACTACAACCGGTTGGACATCCAGCATGTGGGAGTTGAAATGTATTTCTCATTCATGCACAAATGCCTAAAAAATTACACAGTATTAAACACATGGGCATATCATTGTATATAGCAGGTGATATTGATTGCTTTCCAGTACAAAACAGAAAAGCAAGAATTTCACTCAACAATCGGCTGAAAGGCGGTTAAAGAAAGCAATCAATTATTTATAGAAAGAGAATATCTAATCACGGGAAAGGAATCCATAGTAAATATACGTTATGTTAGTGAAAGAAAAAAATCTAAAACTTAAGAAAAGGCTATGCTAAAACTCAGAGTGAATTTATTTAATAAGACTACATTTTTACAATTAAAATGTTTCCAAAATATAAGACAAGTAGGCAAATTCTAATCAGTAAGTGATCTTTTGCGGAGTTTTGATGAATGGTCTATAGACCAGTACATAGAATGTTACTAAACAGTCAGATTTCACTCTGCTATTCACTTGTGACACTTTCAGTTGGTTAAAATGAGTCATGTGTACTCTACTATGGGAGTAGTTTCATATGTAAGCGTGTGAGACTTTCTGAGCTTTTTTTATTATTATTATTTTTTTAGTGAGAGCATGAGCAGGGGAGGAGCAGAGGGAGGGGAGCAGAGGATCCAAAACAGGGTCTGTGCTGTCAGCTCAGATCCCAATGCAGAGCTTGAACTCATGAACTGTGAGATCATGACCTGAGCTGAAGTCAGCTACTCAACCAATTGAGCCAACCAGGTGCCCCTCTGAGTTGTTTTTTTTTTTTTTAAATAAAGTAGTAAATTAGCTTTAAACAAGTATTTTGAGAGGAATTTCTTTTGGTTAACTCAATTCTTCCAATTGTTTAATAAAACATATTAATAGGCAAAGTTGAAGAATATCAGGGAACTATGATCTTTGTACTTGATATACCAATATGTAATTATTTAGATGAATTATATTAATATATTATTTAGGTTATTTATTATATTTAGATTTACCTGTATCAATAATGTGTTTCTATAGCTGTCATCATAAATGTTATAATGTATATATTTTAAGCATTTATAATGATTTATGTCTCATATTATTTATCTGTATAAGTATCTACCAACCTATATATAGGAGTATATATCACACATAATGTATGTTCAAACACACAGGCACGTATCCATAGTTTAATCAATAATTTATCACAGCTCAAAGATTTGATTTTGTACTTTTCTTTCAAATTTCATAAATACATTCAAGTAATCTTATTTAAACTACTACTGTTTGGGGTGTGGGAAATATGAATTGATTTTAGATTTCCCAGGAGAATGTTCATTTTTAATGTCTCACAAGAATATTCCAAAGATATTACATTGGAAATTATCTTCAGAAACAATAAGAGCCAATTTTAGTGAGGCCTTGGGTATTTTTCCCAAGAAATTTGCTAATGTATATAATCAAACCAAATAATGAGCTGTAATACAGTGAGCATGCTGTTTTGTTTGAAAGGTATTCAAATGAAATCTTACTCTGTATTTCATATTAGGAAGAAAATTACTAATAATTCAACAAAGAAAATTCAGTAAAGAGATGCCCCTGTGAAGCATAAATCTCCTGCCCTTTTAAAACCTACAATAAAAACAGTTCACATGTACAAATGCACATGAGCTCCTGTACACACACACACACACACACACACACACATGCACATACATGCATGCACACACACACACACACATGCACATACATGCATGCACACACACACACACACACACACACACACCATAGGGTGTGGAAACCTGCAAAAACTGTGTCAAGGAGGCAAACTCCTAGAGGCGCCTTGGTGGCTCAGTTGTTTGAGTGTCTGACTCTTGATTTCGGCTTAGGTCATGATCTCAGGGTCATGAGATCCAGCACCGCGTCGGGCTCTGCTCTGATAGTGCTGCTTTGAATTCTCTCTCTCGCTGTCTGCCCCTTTCCTGCTCTCTAAATAAATAAATAAATAAATATAAAAAAAATAGGAAGACAAAATCCTGGAATGAGCTGAGCTTTTCCATGCATGGCAGTAGCAGTGTTAAAAGTTTTGCAGCAAGTGGTGCCTGGGTGGCTCAGTCAGTTAAGCAGCCGACTTCAGCTCAGGTCATGATCTCACGGTTTGTGAATTTGAACCCCGCACCGGGCTCTGTGCTGCCACCTCAGAGCCTGCTTCTGATTCTGTGTTTCCCTATCTCCCTGCTCCTCCCCTGTTCATGCGCTCTCTCCCTCTCTCTCAAAAATAAACATGAGAAAGGATTTTTTCAAATGTTTGCAACAAGAAGATCATCGAGGGAAGGAGAAAGCTATTTCTAACGCAAATGGCAAAATGCTATAGACCCGAAAATGTTAACATAAATGCCTAAATCTAATTTTGCATGTCTTGTCCATTATGGAAAATAACCTTCTAAATCAAAAGAAGAAAAACATATCGGGAAGAAAATGCTCTATGGGGTAGAGCATTTTTTTTTTCCCTGACATGCGTGAATAATAGGTAAACCTTTAGTCTCCTGTGTGAAACAACTAAAACAGAGATGGAATATATGGAACAGGAGTGGTCAGTCACTGGACAGCAGGTGGAATGAGTCAGTGACCATTAAGAGCAGAGAAACAAACACATGCGCTCTGTGATTGACCCACAGAGCGTAGGGAGGGAACCTCCAGTGTGCACTGTGAGGACGAGGTACTCAATTAGAGCTTAGCACTCTCCAAGAGTTGCAAAGGCACAGTTCAGATTATAGGCAGGACTAGGCAGGGAGCATTTGCAGGAGAGGAATTTCATGGAGAGAAAGCTCAGGAGATCTATAGACGGAATCTTCACCGAAGCATTCAGACAAGAGACATGAGAACCTCTGTCCACACTAAGACTTGCACACAAATGTTTAGAGCGGCCTTTTTTCCCCAGTTGCCCTAAATTGGAAGCGATCAAATGTCCATCAAAAGACAAATAGATACACGGAGAATGGTATATCTGTTCAAGGGGATACTAGTCAGCAACCAAGTGGAGTGCACTACTGATATAAAAATAATGGGTGACTGTAGGGGGTTGAATGGTAGCTCCCCAAAAAATATATGCCTAGGGGTGCCTGGGTGGGTCACTTGGTTAAGCGTCCGACTTCGGCTCAGGTCATGATCTCACGGTTCGTGGGTTCGAGCCCCGCATCGGGCTCTGTGCTGACAGCTCAGAGCCTGGAGCCTGTTTCAGATTCTGTGTCTCCCTCTCTCTCTGCCCCTCCTCCACTCATGCTCTGTCTCCCTCTGTCTCAAAAATAAACATTAAAAAAATAAAAAAAATATATATATATATATATATATATGCCATTTTTTTTAACCCCCTGAACCTGTGGAATGTCACCTTGTTAAAATTTCACCTTTGTTAAAAAGATCTTTGCAGATGTAATTAAGAATCTTAAAACGAGATCACTCAGATTATCCAGAAGGGGCTTAAATCCTGTAACAAGTGTCTTTCTAAGAGACAGAAGAAGAGAAGACAGAGACACACAGAAGACAAGGTGACGTCAAACAGAGCCGGAGATGGGTGCGATACAGCCAAAGGCAAAGGAAATCCCGAAATCTCCAGGAGCCGGAAGAGGCAAGAGAAGAGTCTCCCCTTGCCAGGACGTGAGAATACCTGAAAGGCTGTCACCACCACAGTGACAACCATGCATGTCATTATTATGACATATTTATGTCATTATTTATGACCAAGGAACAGATTCACCGAAAAATAAGTGATATGCTGTATCAAATGGGATTCACTGATATTGCCATGTATCCTGTTCCTCTGACAAAGTCCACTGAAGATTTAGGTGTCTTGCTACCTGGGTTAAAGCGAATTCCTATAAAATTGGAATCGCCAAGAGCTCAGACCCATTTGGAACTTAAGGGTGGTGTGTGTGACTGCTCTCTCAACTGTATTTCCCACACTTGTAAAGGGTAGATCCTCTGACCCTCCCAGGCTGAGAGAGCGGGTTATTCGTGATAAATCCACTCTCACCTTCCTATTTCCATAAGCCTTTGGGTACCTTTCTTTAGAGGATGCCAAGACAATTCTGTCATTTCACCTGCATTTACTATAGGACACCTATTGGTGCATGTTTCAGCCATCCAACCAATCAGACTCTTAGAGTGTTTTTTAACCCCCTCAAACCACAAAACTAAAATCCGGAATCTCCGCTTAGTGGGTGCATATCAATAAAATCATCCCGAATCCAACTTTATGCTCCTTCCACAATTGTTCCATACCCTTTTTATCCAGTCCCACACATACACTTTGGATTATATATATATATATATATATATATATATATATATAAAACATTATATATATAAAACATTATATATAATATATACATTATTATACATACATTATTATATTTACACACATATATGTGTATGTATATACGTATTATGTGTGTATATATGTATGTATACACACATATATATGTATTTGTATATATATATCCATCTGCCTTGTTGAGAAAACTCAAACTTCCTGTTACTAATCCTCCAGTCTTAACATTCTCCAAGTTGCTCATCATTAGGTAACATTAACATTAGATAAGATGTGGCAAGTAGTGTAGTTCTGTATCTCTTCCACAGGAAAAGTGGGTGACCGGGTATCCTGCTCAAAATTTGGCCAACTGGGAAAATTTTCCCTCCTTATTGTACTGTGGAGACACTTTAAATATGATTTTAAATGCTGCAACACCACTTCTAATGCACTTCTCTTAAGGAAAATGTATGTTAAACCAGGCAGTTGTGATTTTATTCATTCTCGAGCAGCTGGTCCCTGGCAACCCCCATGATTCCTTTTGTGCAGATACAAATTAGGAGTAAAGCTTCTAAGAGTGTGAATCACCTTTCCAGGCAATTTACTTGCGCTGTCTGGACCTTTTTGGGTACAGTCCTGTTTATATCACTCCTATTCAATTATGGAGATCGCCATGAAGTGGGAGACATTATCCATCACTAAGATTGGGTAGGTGAGAGAACACTAAATAATTAAGAAAAGCTCATTCACATGGACACTTGGTATAGACAGCCAGGTAATCAATCTCTACCAGGATCCAGCTGCAAAGTCAAGAATTCTCCCTCTAGAAGGAAATGATGTCTTCCACAGAGAGCTCCAAAACGCAGGAGATTCCATACAGCACACTGAATGTGTGGTGTCATACTGTCAAGTGATCTACATGATTGAACTAGAGTCTAGAATAGCTGACGAACCAAAGAAGGGTCTTTCCCTCGGCCACATTCAAAGCTGGCACCCATTATGGATGATTTCATAAGTGGGGACAGCCAGTATACCTAACGCAACATGAATTGCCTCCAAAATTCAGAGGCTTATCAGGCACTGTACCTCTTTCTAGGGGTGGTGAGTACAATGTACAACAGCTTATCGTATGTTCCAGATCACTAGGCCCTCAAATACCAGAGTACATTTTCAGGTTTATCTCTATATTAGCTCAGTCACTTATGTTTCTACCATAACATTCTTGTACTTCATGCTCACCAGGTCCTATTATCTTATTCCATCAGTAAGTGGATCAGTGTGATATTCTGTAGAAAGGTGAGATGATCAAGATGCTTAAAGATTTAATTATGATACAAAGATGGAGAATTAGCTTAGCTCTAGGCGAATACAGGAAAGACGCATAACTGTTCCTTCCAGGTAAGAGAAAATTGTTTCTGATGTTCTGTGTTTAATGGGATACATAAAAACCAATTGTCAGAACGACAGCGCTCAGTCAGGGTTTATTTTCTCCAAAAAAAGGGACTGTATCTTGAATAGTAACTGAAATTTGAGTCATTATCTGTTCTTATACAAGCCCTAGCCCTACCTGTTATCAGCTCTGGTCAACCAACCTAGTTAAAAATCAATGTTAGAGAAATTTCCATGGCTGCATCCAAATCTATGATAGTAGCACTAGATCATAAATATTCCAAAATATATACTATTGATTTTAATCAACATTGGTGAATATGACTATTGATCCATTCTACCTGAATGGCCCTCATTCCATGGCTCGTGAGTTTTTGGCTAAAAGCTGGGGATGTCCATTCCAACTTTATACGCAACAACTAGAGCCAACCTTTATGATAGATTTGGGTCAAACCTCCATCACTTGATCCCCATAAGCCTGGTCCCCATAAGTTCCCAGTGGATTAATACAGATACAAGTCTTTGGGTCTAAGAAATGGACTTATACTACATGTGTGGTATTATGGTGGAGTCATCCCTGAAGTGGACCTGACCTACCCTTCATCCAAGAGATACTAGGCCACAAACAGATTTGGAGTTTAAAATTGAACAAGAGGCAATGGCTTTCCCTTATGGTGATTCCAATCAGGACTTCATTCTTGAAAGCTGGAGTTTGTTTCTGCATATGTAGGAGGTTTCTATATATCAGTTAGGACCCCAGTGGCCCAGAGAGTTCCTCATCAGCTAGCCATTGCCACAGTTCCTTACAAATAATACTTTTTGATTAACTCCAACCTCGCTGCTGTTTATGGCCACCATGTCCATTTAGCCTGGGTCTCTAGAGAGTCACACATTCTCCACTGGGTTGAAGAAATTCACATACATGGTCACCAATCCCAACTCTTTCCTCAGGCTGCATGGGACAACCATTTCAGCATTTTTCTGGCATTCTTGTGTTCCTCATGCCCATGTATTTCTTGGCCTTTCCTTCTAGCATAGTTCAGAGGAGTTGTATAGATTTCAACCGCCAGACCAGTTGTGAGAATTGGCAGCCAACTTCTCATGGGAGTGCAGAGGGATTGTTTCCCAGTAGAGATGGAATATGAGCTAGACTTTAAAAAGTACATAGCATCTGGATATCTGTTGAAGTGGACAGGACATGCACAGAGAGCCACCAAATGTACCCAGGAAAGCCTGTGAGACACTTAGTCCTCAGTTAGCAAACCACCCAACCTGGCTAAAGGGCCAGGTAAGAATGGAGGTCAAAGAAGGAGATAAGATGCCTATTCTACATTGTTAATAATCCTATAAAACTATTTGGAAACCAAATGTCTACTGTCTAGATACTTGCTCAGATAATCGGTTAAAGGCATTGGAAAAGAGGGGAAAGTGAATTAAGTTATGAAAAGAACCAAAATATGTGCAGTGATGGATGTGAACTGAACTTATTTTGGTGATCATTTTGCAATATGTACATATATTCAGACATTATGTTGTATACCTGATACATGTTAAAAAAAAACAGAAAGAAAGAAAGAAAGAAAGAAAGAAAGAAAGAAAGAAGAAAAGAAAGAAAGAAAGAAAGAAAGAAAGAAAGAAAGAAAGAAGAAAAGAAAGAAAGAAAGAAAGAAAGAAAGAAAGAAGGAAAGAAAGAAAGAAAGAAAGAAAGAAAGAAAGAAAAAGAAAGAAAGAAAGAAAACTAAGATACCAGAGAATACATGTAGAAGCACTATGGATATGATTAGGAAGAATTAATTGAATGCACTATATATTAACAGTCGATTTTTATTGTGACTATTTTAGGTTCTTAATCCATAATATGGATTTGAGTTTCATATCAGCCTTGAAGTTTCTGAGGCTCCTTTGTTTTCTCTGCGTTTTATTGCTGCCTTTTGTATTCCAGTTAGTGTCTCTGTACTCCTGGGGGTGAAACGGAGCTATTCAGGGATTGAATGGGGTACAATTGTTCTAACATCCTCTTTTTTCCTCTATCTTTTTTTTTCTGAATTGTTCTTTCACTTGATTATCAATACTCTCTCTTCAGCACTGACTGATGACATCTTTCAAGCAAAAAAAAATCTATCATGTGAATGACAGAGATCAGGTATAATTTAGACAAATGTGTGCTTTCTGCAATCAGCAAACCTATTTATAGGAAAAGATAACATACTGACAGCTTTATGAACCATTTGGCACATGCTCAGTGGCAAAAATTAGTCTTTCTCTTTCAAATTTTAAAGTTATACATTCCTAAGTTACTTTCAAGTGTAATACATCAGTGACTAGGTGAAAGTTAATTTCCTCCACCCTCCAAAGCAATACTTACCGGGTTTGTAGATACCATTAAAGGTTATATACCTTAGAAGAAATGTAGTTTTGTCCTGAGCATTTCATTGTCTCTCCATCATGGGTGGTTTCTCTGATTATTCTTTACAAAAGTGTATTTTGAGTTTCAATTAAATGATTTTTAAACACCTTAAGCATATTGTTGTCTTTATAGAGCATACCGGATTTTGCTTACTTTTGTTGAAAGTATAGTTAAAGAGTATTTAGAGGGCAGAAGTAAATGCCAAGATATCATTAGGTTTTCTCTATACTAGCTAAGAAAGTAAAATTTTTGTTTAGCAAAGGGACAATAGTTCTTTTTGACTCCCGAAGTCAAAATACTATTCAGTCTTAAATCCCCTTGTCCGTGGATTCCAACTCAATATTCTAAATTAATAAGAATTACTGTAGGAAGGAGGGAAATTAACGAATCTTGTTTTTATGACCAAAGATTCAAAGATCCAAACATTATCATTCCACATCTTAAATATTTTACAAGGTAGTTTATCCAATACAACAGTAAGGAATCACTAAAAATTAAATGCTTAGAAATATATATTGGAGGGAAAGAAAAAAAACATTGATATCCATTCAAATATTGAGAAGCATGAAATAAAATGAAACTAAATGCTGAACAGCTCCATATGCCCTGTTATAACTTACCATTCTTATTTTCAAGACAAATTTCTGCTTTTGATATGCTTGCTGCTAATTTATGAACTACACTTTAACAAAACTACCAACACACTATTTAATTCCCACTTCTACTTATCCAACTATATTCAAACTTCTCAGCCAGGATTTTAATTGATTTTTGTAGTAGCCAGTTGTTAATAGGATAATTTGTCAATACAATAATAAAACAATTGTCTCAATGGCTCTGCTTGCTCAGTTCATCAGATAACAAAGTTGAGTTTTGTTTCATTAATTGAATGCAGGTGTAGGATTTGTTGCATGAAAGATATAAATCCCTGTGGAACTGTGGAAATCTGGGTCAGAGATCACTAAAAAATTAGTTAAGCATGATGGGTCAACAGCGACCCGGACAGGTGTCCCAGCTTTGTTTCTCTGTGTCACTTCCTGTGCTGTTTCTTAAATACTGGTCTGTTGAGGTTGGCCATGCAGGTCAACACATGTCTTTCTGAGTCTGTAGTAAATTAGAAGCCAGGCTAGGATTCCTTATCCTCACAAACACATGATCTTAAACACCCAGATGACATGAACGTCTCAGGGTAAAAAAAATATTTCACTATACATTTAACGGTTACAAAGAAACTAGGGAGGATTTTTTTTTTTTTCTTACAGATGAGTGATAATCTAAAAAGAGGGGCAAATACTTTTTCTTTATTGAAAAATAAGGAAAAATAAAGCGTAAGCTATCCGGTCGTACTCAAAAGAGCATACAATTGTTGAAAAAAGGAATTGGTGCTTGTAGAAATACATTCTTTTCTTTAAAACCACCTTTTAAATTCCAAAGACCTTTCATATTCTGTAGTTAATCCATAGCCAATTTACTTGCAAATCTTTTTGTTCCATTTTTTTTCATTTTTTTTTAACGTTTATTTTTTTTTTGAGACAGAGAGAGACAAGAGCGTGAACGGGGGAGGGGCAGAGAGAGAGGGAGACACAGAACCGGAAGCAGGCTCCAGGCTCTGAGCCATCAGCCCAGAGCCCGACGCGGGGCTCGAACTCACAGAACATGAGATCGTGACCTGAGCAGAAGTCGGGTCACCCAACCGACTGAGCCACCCAGGCGCCCCAATGTTCCATCATTTTTTTAATGAAACTGAAATCTTTTTTTCCATTTGCAGTATTGTCTATACTGTCTACATTGTCTATGCTGAGTATTGTTGCCTTAGTGATAACATAGTAAGGTTATTCTTAAAATCTACACAGAAGTTACTACATAACCCAGATTGGAGCAAACCATGATATTGGACACTACAGAGAACACTACTATAAAGACCCTTTCTGAACCTGAAAGCTCATTTAGCGAGTAGGCACACATAGAAGCCATAGCTTATTTTGTGGCCTTATTCGTGCCTTGACTGCCTAAAACAACTGCACATGCACACACATCATATATCTTTTTTTGCTGCTGTTTTTGTTTTGTTATGAAGACAACAATTTTTTAAATAAGTTACAGGGTTCTTTTTTTCAGTTTATTTGTTTATGTTGAGAGAGAGGGGGGAGGGTGTGAGCAGGACAGGGGCAGAGAGAAAGAGAGAGAGAATCCCAAGCAGGCTCCACACTGTCAGGACAGAGCCTGATGTGTGGCTCCCTCTCACAAACGGTGAGATCATGACCTGAGCCGAAATCAAGAGTCAGTCGCTTAACCAACTGAGCCACCCAGGCATCCCAACTTGGGATGAGTAAGTGTCCGACTCTTGATTTCGGCTCAGGTCATAATATCACGGTTCATGAGATCGAGCCCCATGCTGGGCTCTATGCTGACAGAATGGAGCCTGCTTGGGATTCTCTCTTTCTCTCTGTTCCTTTCCTGCTCGCTGTCTCTCTCTCTCTGTCTCTGTCTCTCTCTTTCTCAAGATAAATGAATAAACTTGAAAGAAAGAGTTCTTAAATCCAAAGATAACCTTAACTCAAAAAAAAAGGAAGAAGAAGAAGAAGAAGAAGAGAAGAAGAAGAAAAGAAGAAGAAGAAGAAGACAAAGGGATTTAAGGTAGAAAAAGATCAAAATTATATTCCATACAAATAAGCCATCTCTGGGGCGCCTGGGTGGCGCAGTTGGTTAAGCATCCGACTTCAGCCAGGTCACGATCTCGCGGTCCGTGAGCTCGAGCCCCGCGTTGGGCTCTGGGCTGATGGCTCAGAGCCTGGAGGCTGTTTCCAATTCTGTGTCTCCCTCTCTCTCTGCCCCTCCCCCCTTCATGCTCTGTCTCTCTCTGTCCCAAAAAAAATAAATAAAAATGTTGGAAACAAATAAGCCATCTGTGGGAAAAAAAGCTGAAAGGACTATCGAAGTACTCAAACTAAATCTATTTTAATATCATATTGCAATAATTATTTGTGCTTCATGTTAAGAAGGGCTTATATGCCATTCTAGTTTACCTTGATAGTATCCAATTGGGTAAATGTATATTTTTTCCTACTTGTTATCTTTTACAGATTCCAAGATGCATAATTTTCCACGTTGAACATCTCTAAACTTGGGATGGATCTCAAAACCACTGTTTTATCAGTTAATGGCAGTGTTGTTTCCGTGTCTTTTTGGCTTGTGCGACAAAGGTGAGTACTATACCAGGATGACATCTTGATTCGAGGGAATACAGATGCGAACCAGACTTCATTTCTACCATAATACTGTCTCACTTGTGCAACACTTTTGAGTACGCCCACGCATGATCGTATCCAATGATAATGTGGCTGGGAAACTTGACAATCCCATCCTAGACAGGGGAGAGGAAGGGCTAACTCAATAGGATTGACCGGGAGCTGGTGCCACAATAGGAGCAAGTGAGTTTTGTTGTTGCACATGCGTACTTGACATCACCAGGTGCCAAAATCAGGGGTAAATTACACAATGCCCCTCGTGTCAAAACGTGCATCTATTTGTCCAAAAGGGTTTATCGACTTTGAGAAAAAAAAAATTTTTTTTCAAATAGGATGCTTTCTTAACAGAATCCCCGAACCATCCTAGAGACTGTGTTTCGATGTATGCGACAGTCTGTTTCCTAGGCTAAAGTCCACGGCACTCGATTTTGAGGATCCAGGAAAGAACGAAAACGGGAGACCTCTTTCTGTTGAAGACGTGAGTGTTCATGAAGGGATGGATTTGTCCATCCAAATAGCTTAAAGAGAGTATTGTAGACCAGAAGGAATCTGAGGGAGGAGAACTCACTCGGCATGAAGCTTGATGTTCCATCAAACGTTCCTTGAGCAAACCTTCTTTCTTTGGAAATGATAAAAGCGAAGTCCAATGCCTACAGTTGCCCTAAAATTCACTTCTTGTACTGTCATAGTCAAGATGGAGGCTGAGTGGACAAGGCAGCCAGAGAAAAGGGGAGACGGATATGCTTCGACTTCATCACTTTAGACTAGAGACAGCCATACCCTCTCAATGGGACCACAAAGAAAATGGTCTGCAAAGGACCCTCAGCTATGCCACAAAAAAGTAAGATTAACTCTTCCGATTGCCCCAAAGTCTAGCAGGTCCGTCAGTCTCAGGAGAAAAAGTAGAAATGAGTACCATCTGGATTTTAGTAATGGGAACTCTCTATGGAAGGCATTTATATATTTGATTTCACAGATGTGCAAGTTAACGCATAGAAAGGTTAAGAGACTTGCCAAAAGTCGGTGTTCCCTTGGCTTGAAAGTGCTAGAAGAAAAACAAAAGGTCATTTTACTCCTAAATTATTGCACTTTTTGCGACACAGTGCTCTTTACACAATGCCAATTTCGCCTCAACCCCGGAAACCTTTGTACGTATGGGGGACCCTTTGTTGTGCAGATTACATGTATACAACACTCTCTCTGCACAAAATTTACTGTAAAAGCTTGAACACAGAGAAAAGTTTCCAAACGTTTATCTCTCTGGCTAATTCCTTCTAGTGATTTGGTCAACTGAAAATCAACTCTTAAGTCGCAAAGTCATTATTTTAAACTTCAAGTGGATTTTATATCACTTGACCGAATTTGTTCTTATGAAGTGAATTTTGATGTACATGCATTATGTATTTCTTAAAGAATGGATATTAAGCTTCATTGCCTGAAGTTTTAAAAAAATCATTTAAAATCACAGTAAGGTCAGTTTTATTGTTACGTACTCAAGTACTCAATGTGCGAATTAAAAATGAATCTGTCGCATTCAGCATTCAAGTTTTTGTCAAGTTCAGTTATTTATCCTGAAGCACGTGTGCTATTAACAAAGGCACTAGACTGGGGATATATGGCGACTGTCAGTGTGAAATGGTAGTTGAATAAGAACCTCCTGGCAGGTCTGCCAGATTCTGCATTCCAGGTAACTAGGACCAAACCTCTCTTTTGTCTACATCACCCTGATAATTTTTAGTTAGACCTGGATATCTGGAAGAAGAATTACAGAAGATCAATTGGCCTAAATTACTCAAATTGGTCAACTTTATCCCAAACGCTCCCCAGAAAAATCTCTACCTCTCTAAAACGACTGAAGAAATGCCTAACGTGAGGGGTGCTTGGGTGGCTCAGTCTGTTCAGCCTCTCACTCTTGATTTCATCTCAGATGGTGATCTCAGGGTGGTGGGACTGAGCCCCTGTTGGGCTCC